>NC_091794.1:58161203-58467500 GCF_041296235.1 Equus asinus
GCAGCCCCTCCCCTCTCACAACTGAGAAACTAGAACACAGATCACTGCGGCTCCCATCACTGTAAGTGGGACAGCTCACATGAAGGAGATGGAGCAGCCCCTCTCCCTCTCACAACTGAGAAACTAACACAGGTCACTGCGGCTCCCATCACTGTAAGTGAGGCAGCTCACATGAAGGAGATGGAGCAGCCCCTCCCCTCTCACAACTGAGAAACTAACACAGATCACTGCGGCTCCCATCACTGTAAGTGAGGCAGGTAAGGAAAATAAGGAACTAGCAACCTGCCCAAGGAATAAGAAACATCCTCCAACCACTGGCCCATATCTGATCGCAGATGCAAACAGACCAAAAACAACGTCAAGTCCAAAACTCACACAGAATCAATAAAATCCTGATTTACAGAATGCTTAGGAAATGTATTACGATTTACCTAATTTTCTACTGTCCATTTTGACCCTCTTGGATAGAAATATTTCTGAAATGTTTTGAATCATCATATCCTTCCCCTGTGTAGAGACACTTCTGGGCATCCTAACGAATCACCATGTAACGGGCGTGGAAGACACGACAGAGAGGGACCTTTCTGGCTTCGGGACACAACTTGGAAGTTCCTTTGTTAAAAAGCCTGATGTCAAACTGCTGTGTTGTCATTTGCTTTCCTCTCTTAAAAGCAATAAATCAGATGTATTTGCAATTACTTAGGGTTCTGGTTCATCAGGGTTTTAATACACATATTACTCTGTGTGAAAAAGGTTGACAATTTTAGCAGTTTGGCAAGAGGTCTGCACTGGGAATAGGGTTTACTGAATTCTTTCAAAATACTGTGCCATTCTCAAAATGCCTAAAAGCCTATAATGTCATACATGAAAAAATTACAAATTTATGGATTTCCTGACATCTGAGTAAGTCACCAAAAATAGCACTACTGTAGTTAATGTTTGTTTAAAATTTTCTCAGAATTCTGAGCATTTCTATCTTCTCTATTAAAAATAGAACTGACAGATTATCCATTAATTTAAACATACGAAAAACATCAGATAATTTAGGAGAGAACAAAGTAGGCTTTTAATTTTGCAAGAAAGAGAAGACAGTAATCTATCCTCACTGTGATTCTATAAATACATTTATATATTTTTAAAGATTTTATTTTTCCTCTTTCTCCCCAAAGCCTCCCGGTACATAGTTGTATATTTTTAGTTGTGGGTCCTTCTAGTTGTGGCATGTGGGATGCCCCCTCAGCATGGCCTGACAAGCAGTGCCATGTCAGCGCCCAGGATCCGAACCAGCGAAACCCTGCGCCGCCGAAGCAGAGCGCGAGAACTCAACCACTCGGCCATGGGGCCGGCCCCCGATTCTATAAATATTTGCCCAGGGCCTTCCACGTTCCCTGGTGTGCTGCCTAGTGTTCTCGGGGGAGAAGACCAAAACACAGCGCTGCCTTCTGAGGCTCTGATGGTCCACCAGGGGAAACAGATACAGTGATGCGGCAGGAGCCAGGACACAGAGTACCTTGTTTAAGCGCGCCTTCTCCTGCACGGATGAAAGAGATTTCATTGGAATCAACCATGTGATGTGCTCCATCTTGCAGGACAAATCGGAGCCCAGAGAGCTTGTGACCAGAAAGAGGGCCCTTCTCGCAGGCATCCAAAAACCCCTGTTAATGAATGAACACAACTTCTGGAGTAAGTGGATTTCACTTGTGGATGAATTACCAAGAAGCCCCTCTCCCCCATTTTAGTATTCACAAGTTTAACATTTTTATGAATGCTATATTTCACTCCTCAAGAAAGGAATTTAAGAAAGTTGAACAGCTTTACTGTTTAAGTTTTATCATTGTGGCACTGAGATGAGCAATCCCTTGGAAAAGCATATTACTTAAAGTGTGAGCTGGTCTGGAAGCGATGCTGGAAGTGCTAATAACCACTTTCTCATAATCTCATCTTCAGGACTTCCTTAACTCTCATCACCCATTACAGAGACAGCATGATCTTAATTTTACAAGGAGGAAACAGAGGAAAGGCAGATCTAAGGAACACCCTAAAAGCAAACCTCCAACAAAATTGGCGTTTACTCAACAGCTGTGTCTTGAGCTCCTGCCACACACCTATTATTGCTTTGTCTCATCGGCAGATTACTGTTACACAAACGTCAGTAAGAGCTGGAATTAAAAAGTAATTTCAGTTTTCCAAATGAAATTCTTTTTTTAAAAGACAGCTTCATTGAAGTATAACTGATATACAATAAACTATACATATTAAAGAACACAATTTGATAAGTTTGCAATTCTTTTTCATTCAATCACTTAAATATTTGTAGAGCTCCTACAAATCAAGTGAGTTTTTCTTGGCAAGACAATCATACAGCTCCACATACGGTACATTTCTGAGATTTCAAAGCTGTAAACTCTGTATGTGAACATCTAAGCTCTCCCTCACCTCTGTTTATCATGGAGAACAGAAGATAATTTAAAAGTGTGTGAACAAAATATTGTCCTGAAATAAAGTATAACGAATGAAATATACTAATCACAAAAAATGCTACCACCACTGAAACCAAAATTATAATCTGTTAATAAAGATTTCTAAGTTAACAGGTTAAAAAAAAACACTAAAAACCCCAATCTATAAGAACAGACAGTTGCTAAAGGTTTACAACATTCTTGAAAGCAGGGACCTCCAGAGCCAACACAACACCAGCCCTACGTGTACACAGCACGTCACAGCTCCCAAGGAATGTCACAGCAGCTCATCAGAGCCTCACTTCAGCGATAGGTTCAAGCTTAAGTATTTTATTGCTGGTTTACAAATGAAGAAACTGGCTCTGCACACCGTGACTGACCAAAGAGCACGCTGATCAGGCGCAGGGACGCTGGCAGCACCCAAGTGTGGGCACTCGTGACAAATGATTATCCAACTACAACAGTGCCCCTAAAACTTTCACAGACCCTAACGACGACTACAAATTTCAACTGCTGATTACAATCAATGAAGAGGCTTCAATTTATCAAGAGAAATAGAATAACTATGATTAAGAAACAGAATGGTTTCCCATCATTGTCACAGCATATATTTATAGCTCTTGAACTTAATGAATTAAAGATTCTAAATCAGATGGAAAGCTGGACAATCAGATAAAGAAGGAGGACCGTAATTAAAATGAATCATGGAAGACACTGTGATGGAAATGTAATTTAACACCTAATAAACTGTTTTTGATTTAAAAAAAAAAATGCAAGACAGTTTTTTGTTGTTGTTTTTTACCTTTTCTACAGCAGGCACAAACTGCTTTGGAATATTTGCCCCGAATGTTTCATCTGAAAACTCCAACTTAGTGTAGTTCTCTGGGTCCAGAGGCTCCAGAACGCCTATCACTTTTCCAAACTGACCTGCACCACCTGACTGTTTTTTATGTGTAAACTCAAACCTGAAAGTGATTTAAGAAGAAAAAACAAAATCAATATAACATTATGTAATTACCAAAACGAAATAACTTCTAATTTAAGTGAAAAGCCACATTTCATCATTTTAACTTTTTCCTTTGAATATGATAGCTTTACTATAAAATTTTATTGTAGAATTTATTTAAAAAGGAATCCTCTCCTTTCTGTTCTTACTTGGAAGTGGGGGTGGGGAACACCACCAAAGTAATCCATGGTTTTAATTCTGCGAATTCCGAAATTCACAAGTAGAAAAAAGTAAAAGTCGAGTGACTAAAATAGTCAGTCAGTCTACGGTTCTTGTTCTGGCACTCTGAAGAGCTTGCCCACTTCTCCTGGAACGCCTCCCTTCCTGGCCATGCAGTGTTCCTTCCTTCAGTCTCTACACTGAGGACAGTTAGTTGAAAGCCGGCGCCCCGCAGGTAACTTATTCAGATAGTGCCTATTTGATTTACTGCTTGGACATCACAGACTGGCGCAATTCAAGAGCAGGGAGCTTCAAGTGGAATAATGAACACCTCAAAATGAGTAACATAAGAAAGCCATTCAAATAGAAACATATATAGGCACAGGCGTTTACGTCAAACCACTACCGCCAACAGAAGTATGACAGAATAAGCATTTTGCATACATATTTAACATACGTAAACATAAGCTACTACTTCATTGAAAAAACATTTCTTGAGTATCTACTGTTCACAAAGCATTTCTTCCTTTAAACTGAAACCTTCCTCAAGACTGTTAAAATGGAAGAGGCCAGCTGCTTTCAAATTTTCTGCAGACAACTGCAGGTAAATGGACATTAATGAGTGTGAGATCCTGCAGACAGATCTCCGAGCGGTGTTCAGAAAGTAACTATCAGGCGCCAGTCCGGGGGAGGGGGGCAGTGGTTAAGTTTGCACGTTCCGCTTCAGTGGCCTGGGGTTCCCCAGTTCCCATCCCGGGTGCGGACCTACACACCACTTGTCAAGCCAGGCTGTGGCTGGCGTCCCACATATAAAACAGGAAGATGGGCACGGATGTTAGCTCAGGGCTAATCTTCCTCAAAAAAATCCCCAAAAGTATCAATTTTGGTAGGAGCTGCCAGCTCACAACAAGCAGACTTCATAAAGAGGCCAAGTGTGACATGCCTGAGGAAGTGCGTTTCAACAGTCTTCCAGAGGGCAAGACTTCAGGATGGGCAGGGGAAAAACTGCCAAAAGGCTAACTTCCCGGGAGGGGAAAAACAGCTCTCAGAACTGAGAAGGAAAGCAGAAGAGAAGCAACTGCCAAGTCCCCGCAGGATACTGACCGGATCGCAACAGCGCAGCCCGCTGGCATATCCTCAGGGATGCACGAGTTCTCTGGGACATTGTAAATTTTGTTTTTGATTTGACAACAATATAACATCTATACAACATACTCGAGATGTGCTCTCTATATGGTAATCACTAAGCATGGATATTCACATTTAAATTAATTAAAATTAAATAAAATTAAAAATTCAATTGCAGCAATCACATTTCAAGGGTCAACAGGCAGATGTGGAGAGTGGCTCCTGTAGGGGACACAAGGACAGAACACTTCCACCCCTGCACAAAGTGCTACCAGACAGTGCTGCTCTGGAGGCCAACTCGCAAACAAGTCACCCGTGCAGTTTCAGGGACCGTGGCTGGGTTCACAATCAACTGGGTGCCAAATTACAAAACACCTATGTGCCAGGCTTGTGTCAAACACTTTTATGGATTGTCTTACTTGTTCTTTACCACAAACCCAGGAAGTAGGTACTATTTTTATCACCATTTTACAGATGTGAGACCTGAGGGTCAGAGAAGCTAGGTAACTTGCCAGATGTGATAAAGATATTAAGTGGCAGAGCCAGGATTTGCACCAAAACCAATGCTCTTAATCAAACATTTTTCTAGAAGGCTAATAAAAATATAAACTAACTTAACCTGCAAATAATGCATTCACTTCAAAAGCCATTAGGGGGCGCTGCACAAAGACAGATTTTACAGTAGCTCCAGTAGAGAAGAGGTGGAAGAAGGAAGACATCACTTGGTAGGCAGCTAATAGGAAAGCTGAAGGTAAAAGAACCCATGCCCTCTGGCAGACCACTGGCATGCTGCAGAATTTAGTTTTGGCAAAACATCATGACTCATTAAAATTGATGTTAATTAGAATTGTGTTGGTTTTATTGTTTCTATTTTGCAGATTTCTTTTAATTTTATAGTCGTACCAAAGTTGCAAGCCAGAGGCATTTTTACTTAGTTTTATGTTCATATAGTTATATAAAGCTATAACAATTTAATTTACCTGATGCCAGAGACTCAATAATTTTGTTACTTTCAAGGTAATCCACACATACTCAAGTTTAAGGATAATGATCTCTTGACTAACCATTTGTGAAGCCTTAGCAAGCAACTAAGATTTCAAGGACTCAAATACAGGAATGAGATTCTCTTAATGTAGTTTATTTAACACCTAAATAGGCAGTTAATTTCTTTTAGTGTAATAATTCTATTTTAAAAAGAACCTAAATCGGTATGTGTACTTTTAGTAAATGCCTGATGTGTCATAACATGTTATCAGTCTTGATCTACAGAGATGATAATTGTATTCAGAAAGCTTCAAAATGGTGACTTCATCTAGCAAGCTCACACATTGTACTTCTCACAACTCTAACTGGTAATAACACAGGAGATGTTAACCAGCTAATTGTGAAACCTTAAAATTTTATTATCAGATGCCAGCCCAGTAGCATAGCGGTTAAGTTCGTGGGCTTGCTTCAGTGGCCTAGGGTTCGGAGGTTTGGATCCAGAACGCAGACATACACACCGCTTGCCAAGCCACCCTGTGGCTGCGTTTCACACACAAAATACAGGAAGATTGGCACAGATGTTGGCTCAGGGCTAATCTTCCTCACCAAAAAAATAAAATTTCATTAGCAGCAAAAAGTTCTTTCTGCGTCATCAGAATGTACTCAGCCACTCTTTCCTGGACACTATGAAAGGAGCACATAATTCAAACAATTCACACACATACACACAATGACAACCTAAAAGGTTGGCTGAAGGATGAATGAGTCACCACCCTCCCCCACAAAAAACCTTCAATCTTTTAGAAAAAGCCTTCAGAAGAAAAACTAACCCATTCATCCTCCAGTGACTTGACAGTTGTTGGCTAATATAACTAGAAAGGATGGGAAATGCCTTAGTGCTTACTATTTTTAAAAAGCTACTTCCTCGATAGAAAGACTTTATTTACAAATAAATTGAAAAAGGTTTCTGAGGAAAACAACATATTACAAATACATTTTTGTTAACTTTTTTTTAAAAAGCATCACCACAACATATGTTTACTCAAAGAGCCTTCAAAACTCCATTTTGAGAAAAAGAGCAAAGAATCTTTATTTCCAAGCCAACAAGCTAAAGGGGCAGTTTGGTCATACGTGTAATGACAAGGAACCTTAGCTTCCTGATCCAGAGCAAACCCAGCAGTTCCTTTAAAGGTGACACAAGAAGGTAATGAGGAGATCTAGAGAGTGGAAACGCAAGGCCTGCTGAAAGTCTGCGCTTGCTTAAGCAGCTTTAAAAATCCTGCTTTTGTTAGAAGCTACCTCAATGTAGGGCTTTGGAAAGTTTAAAGTACTTATTTGAAAGTAAAAATTTCAGTGAATCAGAAACTTCGAAGCATGGTGTTATATCAAAACCTCATCTTTCTAAGATCAGTAAAGGGCGAGAGGGCTGCAGGTGCATTTTTGTCTCTCTCCTAATCCAAATTACATAATCCTCCAAACTAATGCCACAGTTCGCAGTCGCATACTCTTGGTCAGAAGTGGTCCAACCCTACAAAAGTCGGGGATGAGCAAGCCTGTTCCTGGACGCCCTCGACGGGCGGGAAACGAAGGGATGGGAACCGCGCAGGACCCGGCGCTTCCCCGCACTTCGCCCGGCGCCCGTCACGGTGCGTGGCGTGGAAGGGAGCCGGGCTCCTGTCGCGGGCGGAATCTGCAGGGCCGGGGGCATCGCCCCGAGGGGCGGAGTCCGGAAAGCCCCGCCCCGCACTGCGGGCCAGGCTGGGAGCAGGAAGGACGAAGTCCCGCCCGCACGCCGCTCCCGCCGGGACCAGGGGCTCCGGCACGCGGAAGCCGGGAGCAGGCGGGCGGCTTCCTGACTCCGGGCAGCGGGCAGGGAGGGGCGAGCGGGGAGCGAGGAGGAGCCGCCGCCCGGCCGCCGAGCTCCAGCAGCCAGCCGCCCGGCCGCCGCTGCCCGAGATGGAAATCCCGCCGACAGAGCACCCCGCCGCCAAGGCGGCCTCGGTGGCGGAGAACTGCATCAACTACCAGCAGGGGAGCCCCCACAGGGTGTTCCTGGTGCAGACCGTCCGCCAGGCCAGCAGGGAGGTGAGTCCGCGGCGGGCGGGCGGCCCTCTCCCCTCTCCCCGGCGAGACCTGCGGGCCCGCTCCTGCGCTTCCCCCACTACTCCAGTCCGCACCTACAAAAGCTCCTGTCCTGCGAACGAGTCTTCGTTGCTTACATTTTAAGACCAACCCTTATCAGACGCTTTGACCATAATGAAGGGGGAGAAACAGCAGGAGAAAGTGACAACCAAAGTCCGAGAGTAAAAGCATTGTGGCCCGAACCTTCGCCTGAACCACCCCAACACTCCTGCCGCTGACTCCGTAAGAGACGTGCTTCCTCCGGCTAAAGGAGTGAATTAAATGCTTAAGGCCTCAGCAGTCACTGCGTTCGCTGTCATTTTACTAAATTCTAAGGGCTCTGAGGTCCTCCCTTATTTATCCGACATAAGTTTAACTGCTACAGTCTTTAAGCGCTGACAGGGAGGACGGTGTTATTTCAAAACTGCATCAGACAGCATAATGAAGCGTAAACTTTCAATTGTATCTTGATTGAAAGGTGAAATCCCTAAATGTTTGTCTTACTGTTATAAAATTTGTTAAAGTCTCTTTTTGCAGGTCCACCAACCATACAAGTAAAAACAGTACTAAACATCTCTCACCACTCCACACTAATCTGCCTCAATAGAATTAATTCAGCTTCACCGAACACTATCTGGAGGGTACACAGGACTTTATGAAAAATCTTTTCGACGGTGTATTCTGTTTATTGTCTTTAGAATTAAAGGCTGTTTCAAAATTTCTTCTGTAGAGAAGTTAGGATCACAGACCCAGAGGTTGAAGTCCTCTGATGAATGAAAGTGAATTGTAACCCATTTTGTTTCTATATGCTTTTATCCCACCCTTCTGTTCTCATCCAAAATAAACCTGATAGAGGACCTGCTAACTTAGATGTTACATACACGGTGACATGCATTTTTCAAGGTCTAAGGCTCTAATCATTTTACCCTTCCCAGTCAGCCGCCCAACCAAAGGAGAATGGGTTCTTCTAACAATGCAAAGAACTGCGTTATTGTTATAATAACTCACCACATTTTCTTAATTTTAGGATATTCCGGGAAGAGGACATAAGTATCGCCTTAAATTTTCTGTGGAAGAAATTATCCAAAAAGTAAGTGAACCTCCTTTATTATTAAATAAAATTTGATTCTAAATCTTCCAGAGCACCTTTGCTGATCGAATCATAGAATTTGGGGTTTTTTTAAAGCTGTTGTGAAATCCCTGCCTCGAAATAAACGATATCATACAAGGGTCAGTTTTTACTCTTTTTGTATATTCTGAGATACATGAAGTATTTCTATTGAGCTATTTAGAAAACAGACTCTATATACTTCAGTTCAAATAAATTCCCTTTAAAAATGTTATATACTTATCGGGCAGTCTGAACTCATGCCTAATATTACTCTCATCACACTTTTTGTCTGCCTTTCTCATTCTGTTTTTGGTTTCTTTTACTTAAAAAAAGCAAGTGCTTTAGATATTTATGAGTATTAGAATGGCCAACTAATAGCACCGTGTTCAGATAAGAATCTTTCAGTAATGGAGCAGGGAAATGTTTAAAAATTACACACCTATCAAACTATTAATGAAACAAAGTTAAAAGGAACTGCAATTCGTACCATAACCATCTTGTAATTAAAAAAAGCTTGCCCTTTTGTTGAGCATAATTCAGAAGAGATATAGGCCAACATAAGGAGATTCATTAAAAGGCACTTGAGCTGCTAGACACTCGTCTTTACCACGCAGAACCAATGCTACAATCTTCTCATTTACATCTAGGCACAGACTGCTGTATCTGAGCTTGAGAGGATTTGTGTTATTTCAGGAGCAGAGACGAAGAGTGACGGAAAGACTTAAAAAGTAACCCGTCTGGGGTTGGCATGCAAAGTCAGACTCAAATCCGGCCTTGCAGATGGATGCCCCATTAATTCTGAAATATATTCAAAGTTTTAGGATGAATTTAGAGGATTATGAGGCCTTCTAAGTTGTAAAATAAGCAATCTCTTTTAGATACCTCTAAGAAAAGTATTAGGCCATCCCCATTAGATACCTCTGGAATGTTACTCCGAAGTCAGGTCTGAAACACCAATAGCGGGCCAATGCCTTAAACGTTCTATCTCAAAGAACAATAATTAGTAATGGATGGCCATCTGCACGTAAAGATCATCTGCAAAATGTTTCACACAGCAAGTTACAGTGGACTGCACAGCAGAAGTACTTTACCCTCCAACGGGACAACATTCTGCACCAGAAGTCAACTTCACATTTGAAGGAGAAATCGGAAAGAACCCAGATGAAGAAGATAACACATTTTATCAAAGACTCAAGTCCATGGAGGAACCACTAGAAGCACAAAATATTCCAGGTACATAAATATGCCATGGAAAAATATTTTTTCAACTTTAAGATCAATATCAATTATCTATGCTCAAAATTTATGTTAACATAATGTTGGAAATATACTGGCTTTTGCAAAAATATTCATTACCAATCTAATTAAACAAAAAAAGGCCTTGGAACTTTATAGATCCATAGCTTAATTATTTTCTGCACACATTTCAAGGAAACTATGACAAGATTTAGAATTTAGGTTTTTTTAAGAGGTTAATACTGTATGTATAAAATAATTCCATTTACCATAAAAATGTTTCCTTCACTAGACAATTTTGGAAACGTATCTCCAGAAATGAAGCCAGTTCGACATTTAGCCTGGGTTGCCTGTGGTTATATAATATGGCAGAATTCTACTGAAAACACATGGTATAAAATGGTAAAAATTCAAACTGTCAAGCAAGTGGTAAGTAATTTCTATAAAATACACTATTAACAGGGCTAATATTTACTGAAAGTGTTATAATTCATGATTGGATAAATAGCGCCCCTTTAGTTACTTTGTATTCAAGACCTAGTATTTTCAAAGAGAGGTCAGTTATAATGACGGCTAGAGAACGTGAAGCTGCAGTTTCAAGAGCGTGAAGTCTGGAGTCAGAGATAATTCGGCATTCAGTTTTTGTGCTCAGCCTAATATAGATTATTTCCCTTGGCAACCCAAGTTTGGTCAAATTACTGCAGCCACGCAATACTGAGACCATGTCTGCTTCGCTCCTCCACCGAGAGCTGGTGGTGCCAGAGCTGCTGTGACACATGGCTGCATTTTTTCCCTACGGCTCAGCCAGAACAAAAATATTGGCATGGATTTGTGAAGCTTGCTATATGTAATTTTCTTTTATAATCTATTTAGTCATAATTTCCAAGCAATTATTGGAAATAATTTACAATATTTACGTCTGGTATAACTATTCTGAACTGCCTCTTTCTGGACCTTAAAGAAATAAAAATAAATTCTTTGATTTTATCTTTATTAAGAGGTTAAAAAGAAAAAACTATGTCAACCAGTAGTATCTAATGGAAAACAAGGAAAATACTGTAAAGAAACCACAACCAACAGTTGTAGTGAGCTCCGTTGGGAGAACAGGCCTCTCCAGCAGACCGGTGTCAGCTCGTTGCTGACAAACTCCAGGCAGCTGGAGCACCTTCTCTGCAGGCTTTTGCGACCACTTATTAGATCCCTATGGGCACTTGAGGCAGGACAGTCACTTACAACTCAGAGTGTGACACCAAATACCCAACGTGAATATTACAGTGGCACTTTAAGAAACAGCCTTTCTCTAATGCGTTTTTGAAGACATCAACCTTGGTTACAAGATTCCCATAGGGGTACCACAGCCTCAAATAACTGAGTAAGTGGTCCAGGTACCAGAGCCTATACAATCATAATTATGAATTTCAAGCCACGTTTTTATGCAAAATATGCACAAGACAGTGCTAGTAGTTTCATGAAAGCATTAAGGAAAATCTCAGCAGAAGGGTTTAACCACTGCTTCAGGCTATGTATCTTATGTATCTTTACCTATTAAGATCCAACATGTAAGGAACCTTACTGATTTTTACCTTATCTTTAAAAGACAGTCTTTGTTGTTATATTCAAAGAAAGGATTACTTCAAGATGCTGTAAGGAGAGAATAGTATTTGACCCTGGGGTCACATTTATAATCACTGTTAACCAAAGAAGCCGCAGGAGCTTGTGCTGCCCCTGGGAGTCTCGGGCTGGTTTTGATACGTCCATTATAAGCCTTAAAGAGCCTGTGTAAGGAGAGCAGATCTCTGATGATTGTGTTTTTTTTTTAAATTGGCACTTGAGCTAACAACTGTCGCCAATCTTCTTTTTTCCCTGCTTTTTCTCCCCAAATCTCCCCAGTACATAGTTGTATATTTTAATTGTGGGTCCTGCTAGTTGTGGCATGTGGGACGCCACCTCAGCATAGCCTGATGAGCAGTGCCATGTCCCTACCCAGGATCTGAACCGGCAAAAGCCCGGGCCACCAAAGAAAAGCGGACGAACTTAACCACTCGGCCACGGGGCCAGCCTTTGATAATCTTGGTTTTAAACTATGTGGATGCAATATTTCTGTGGACCTAGTGGTATAAATACTTTATATTCCCAAAGCAAGAAGCAGCACAGATCAAAGCTTTAATGACAAAGTCAGATAACCGCATTCATTACATTTTACTATTTTCATTTTTTTAAAAGAATTTCTATTACAAAATTGGTTTCCTTTAATGTAAACACTCATTTCAGTAGTTTATCCCTTAAATGATGCTTCTGTGAACAATCGAAACATTAAGGAATCTTAAATGACGAACTACAGACTGTAATGCTCTTAAATAGCTACCACAACTTAGAAACCCAAAGAGCGGGGCCGGCGGGGTGGCGCAGTGGTTAAGTGCGCATGTTCCGCTTCTCAGTGGCCGGCGGTTCGGCGGTTCGCCGGTTCGGATGCCAGGTGCGGACATGGCACCACTTGGCAAAAACCATGCTGTGGCGGGTGTCCCTCATATAAAGTAGAGGAAGATGGGCACGGATGTCAGCTCAGGGCCAGTCTTCCTCAGCAAAAAGAGGAGGATTGGCAGTAGTTAGCTCAGGGCTAATCTTCCTCAAAAAAAACCCCAAAAAACAAGAACCCCAAACAGAAAGGGTAAATGATTTTTAGAGTAACAAATGACAACTCATGATTTTAAAATGTAGTTTGAAAGAAAACTTATTTATAAGACAACAGTTTTTCTGTCAGGCTAAATAAATTATGACATTCAAATTTTATTTTTACTTAAGTGGAAGTATTATAATCATCTACTAATGAACCTGATTTTTAAAATTAAAGTATTTTTGCCAATGATATTAAGTTTTAAACAGCAGGTTTTTATTTTTTATTATAGCAAAGAAATGATGACTTCATTGAGTTACACTATACCATTCTACTTCATGACATTCCATCTCAGGTGAAGTATCATGTGCCTTCATTTGAAAATTGAGACTAGTTTTGTAGCCACAGTATGCCTTATTAATTTTGACTTTAAATCAGAATTCGTGTAAATTCAAATAGGCACCAGGTTGAAGTATATCATACTTGTAGCAGTTTAACTTGTTTTCCTTTATTCTTTATGAGGACTGTTTTGTCTCGAATAAAATGTAAGCCCAACTCTGTTTTCTGAATTTTATCATAGCATTAGTTTCCTTTGCTTCCAGGAGATTATTCCCTGGCAAATGCAAGTTCTCTGGCATCCACAGTATGGTACTAAAGTAAAACACAGCAGCCGTCTGCCTAAGGAAGCACAACTGGAATAAATGAAGACCCTAACCCTGGAGGAAGTGTAAACATGCTTATTAACGATGTGTATGTCAGTCTTCACTGATATCTAGCTTAAGGGGCCAAACAAATCCCAAAGTGTTGCTTAGTACAAATGTCTTGATTACAGTACTATACAGCTTCCATAATAAAGTGCCAAGAGGTGCAAGCGTCTTAATAACAGTAACAGTGCTATGTATAACCCATAATAAAAAGCTTCAGTTCTCGCCTCATAGGATGTTCGTGTTGCATACTTACGGGACAGGGGCAGTAATGGTCTCCCTGAAAGCAACTTTTGGTTTTCCTGTGATACAAGGACAGCCATATTCTCTTTCCATCCTCTAAAAAGAGCAGGGAAGATAATGTTTTGGTATATTTAAATTAAAAAAATAAAAAAGAAGAAAAACTCTAAGAATCTTAACTACTTTAGAAGCATTCATTTAAATAGATAAGCAAATGATGTTTTAAATCATTTAAGTATCTTACAAGGATACATGATGTTAAACAATACAACCTGCTTTTACAGATTTTGTATAAATGAATTCTAATTTGTACTGATTAATTTACACTTACCTCCAAGTAATCCATCCACTAAAACTTCACCTTTGTTCCATCTTACTGCAATTTCACTATATAGCATCTGAATCTGTTGTCAGAATTTTCTTCTATCTCAACTTCAAAGATATGATCACAACCAGAATTTTTACTCTAAGTCACATATCTTTCGTTTTCATTCATAGAAACACAACACCTTTCCTAGGGAAGTACAGGCCCCATCTAGCCACTCTTTTATCCATATAATAACGGTCTTCAAGTGCTGACTTGGGAAGAAAACAGACAAGAAGTGGCCTGGAGAGCGCGTACTGGTGGGACAACTTTCTCAGCAGGTTGTCTCCCTGGGGCTGGGGCCAGGATATCCATGACCCAACTAACCATGACCTGGGGATGGATGGATGGTCTTACTGCAAATCTCCTGAGCCTTGATTCTAGAAGTCTGCAATGTTTTACAAATAGAAAGATTTAGAGATCAAAATAATTTGTAACATGTAGAAGAGGAAGGAGTACACCATATCTGGATGCAAACCACAGTGAAGCTTGGCGAAGCACTGTTGTTATTATGACTGTGAGACTGAGAATTACTGACTTTCACTCTTAACGAAATACAGACATAAATAAAGTGAATTTAAATTAACTTCCTTGTTATTTAATACCTGAGCATAGATTTCCAGGTGTAATTCTCCCATTCCAGATACAACTGTCTCTTTGCTTTCCGTGTCAAAGTGGACTTTAAATGTGGGATCTTCTCTTGTAAACCTGCCAATACCTTTTGAAAATTTTTCCAGATCATTCTTTAAAAAAAGAAAGCCAGTACACATTTTACTAAGCATGATAAGCAATGGGATTGTTGACCAAACTTTACTGAATGCAATCAAATACATAAGCAGTTAAGAATTAAAAATAATCCACCATCTAGTTCCTAGGACACATGCTTTAATATGTGAGCTTGGATACCACACAGCCAAGAGAGCAGGGAATAGCCAGCTCACAGAATTTTCTTTCTCTACCAAGAGAAAAATCAAGAGTCCAAGACTTAACTCTATGCCCTTTCCTATTATATTGATAAAAACTGTCCATTTGTGGAAAACTGCCCATCATTGCAGAAAGTAGAATCTGTTTTCCTGTGTTATATTTCAGAAGTCCTATACATAATCAAAGGAATCAGCATGTTTACCAAGACTCTACTGTAGATTCAGGAGGACAGTTCAGACCAACAGTAGGGCAAATGCCACACTGAGACGGCTCCCCTTCAAAGCAATCTGCGCGGGTGTGTTGCGATGCACCTCTATTCTTCTTAGACGTAATTCCATACGTGGTAAGCAGAATAACGGCCCTCTAAGGATATGTCCATATCCCCTTAAACTTGTGAACTTCACATGGCAAAGGGGACTCTGCAGAAGTGACTGAGGTTGCAGACTTCAAGCTGGGGGAGATGATCATGAATAATCTGGGTGGGCCTAATGTAATCACATGGGCCTTTAAAAAATGGAAGAGGAATGCAGAAGGGTAGGTCAGAGAGATGGGAGAGGGAAGAAGAGGCAGGAGCTATCTGAAGCACGAGAGGGATTTACTTTACTGCTGCTGGCACTGAAGAGGAAGGGGCCACAAACCTGGGAAGGGGGGCAGCTTCTAGAAGCCAGAACGGCCCTCAGCTGACAGTGAGCAAGGAAATGGGGACCCAAGTCCTATAACCACAAGGAGCTGAATTCTGCCAACAATCTAAGGAAGCAAGGAAATAAACTGTCCTCTAGAGCCTCCAGAAAACAACATAGCCCTGCCAATGTCTTGATTTTAGCCCATTAAGATCCATGTCAGATTTCTGACCTACACAATTGTAAAATAATACATTTGTGCTGTTTTAAGCCACTGAGTTTGTGGCAATTTCTTACAGCAGCAAAAGGAAACTAACATGCCCCAAATCACCAGTATTAACAGCTATCACCTGTGGCTGGAGCTGTGCTATGTGTTTTGTATATGTTATCTGATTCTAACCATAATGCTGCAAGACAGAATTATCCACATTTTTCAGGTGAGGAAACAAGGCACAGAGAAGTTAAGTGACTTGCTCAAGGCCAAACAGCTAGTGCAGGGCAAAGCTGGGACTGAATACTGGGTTAGTCTATCTCCAAAGTCTTTTCCCTTATCCCTGCGCTAGCCAGGTACCCTCAACTTACTAGATCATCCCTGCCCCCACTATTGAGAGTCTTGGCTTTATGCAGTGACTTCATTATTTGATTTAAATTAATTTACTCCAGGAGGCAGACAACCCTGAGACACCAAAAACTCTTTTGGATATTGATGCATTTGATTTCTCTGCGTTACTGAGGATTATCAACACTTAAATGCCTTCCCTAAACGCTGCATTTAGGAGTGAAGAAACATAGTATCTTTAACTTATAGCCCTGCATATTCTGAGGGGAAAAGCAAACAATTTAGCAAAGCACTTGGAACAAACTGTGGCATCTGTGTGGCAAGACGGACGGTTCGTCTCTCCTCAGATTTCTGAGATGGAGTCATTTACTGTTTCTTGCCATCTCAACATTCTCTTTTCTATAATGAGAAGGGTCTGGAAAATCTCAAATTCCTCAAAATAGATGAAGTAGCAGCTGTTAATGTATCCACAAGACAATAAATCAGAGCATGTTCTGTAAATGATAGTTTCCAGGTGACAAGAGGTCAGAATGTTCAGCTAATGCATGAATGAGTTAATTTCAATATACCATATGAAGGTGATTGTTACGAATGTCAAGGCAACTTAAGAACTAAACAAGTTATGGTTCAAGTTCATGACTAATTCCAGTGGCAAGCAATATGAATGCAGAACCTATTCAAGCAATTTTGGCTTTGTAAAAAGCTAAATGACATCAAATCCAATCATAAAACTGTCACATCTGAAAGTGAAAAAAACAGTTTGTAGGCTTTCCATGTTATAATCAGACACTGACTTAACTATCACAAGTCTGGGGATGTATTATGATTCATGAGGCAGTCAATCTCTGCAATATTCTAGTGTCCTTTACAGTGGGCTTCCCCCAACTTCGGACAAACGCACCTGCTTCCCCTTTACCATCCCTTTGCGACCTGAATCTATGACGTCACTTCCCACTCTGGAGCCAACGCTACCTAAGGAGTTACAATGCACAGTCTCGTGAAGGCCTTAATACTATCAATTTCTTCAAATATACTGGGGAGTAATTTCTACTAATATACCGATAAATTTAAAAGGTGATTTCAATACCAAAAGAGGAAACAGAGACCATAAGACTGCTGGTTATCAAAAGATGCTGTGCATTGTGTAGACAGATAAAAAGGAGCTCAAGTTTTTATTGTGATATACTGAACATTAAGTCAAACCTACCTTGTTAGAAGGCTTCATTGCTATTGAAATGACAGGATCAGGAACATGAATTGACTCCTACAATATTATTTAAAAGAAGAGAGAATAATTCAGAGGTATTACTGTGTATGTCAGAGATGAATTAATCTGAATGTTCTACTTTCCAGTAGAACAAAGGACAAATACTAGTCAACATCTGTAGTCCAGACGGTATACATCTTGGTCTGTTTTGCATTACATAAATGAACATATTAATTAATAAATAAAGGTGTCCACTTATATGATCTCCTCCCTCCCCAAATAACAAAAATAAAGTATCTATTTATTTAACTGTCTAAGACCCTTAAATTTATCGACCCTTTGTTTAACATAATCATTATAATGAATCCAAATGATGAGATGTGGAATTCTTATTGACTGGTGGCTATATTTGCTGTTGCTATCTTCTGAGAAGTTACTTTATTTAATCAAAATATACTATACTCATTGACAAGAGAAACGGAGAAAGGGCATTAGATTTTTTATACATATGATACCTTATTTAATCAATCACAACTCTGAGAGGCAGATATTATTTTTCCCATTTTGCAAATAAAATCATTAAAGGCTTGGAAAGAAGATAAAATACCTTGGCCAAGGGCCTTAGAGAGCAGAGGGCAGAGGTGAGACTCTAAGCAGGCTGACTTGCTTCAAAGCTTGAGCACGTGCCACACCTCCAGTCCCTTCACATTGCCAGGGACAAGTATTTAAAGGAGGTCTTATCAATAATAAAATACAACATTCTCGTTATCTAGATTCCCCCAAAACTTGCATGGATTTATTTATGATTTTTGTAGTATCTTAAATCATTTGTAAAACCACAGACATTAGAGAATATTTTATACAAAAAAATTAAATTACAAAATTATGCGTTCATCATTGTATACAGGAGCTATTATAGTGCTCACTTGTTAGCGTTGGACCAGTTCTTACATAAACGACCCACTGTAAATGCCTTCACTGCAAATTACCTGTCCCCTAAGTACTCATATTCTTTCTTTACTGAATTCAGGAGAGGAACCAGCCTCACGAACAAGTGGTCATACTGTAGGAGAGCCTGCTCTCCTGTAGAGGCAAAAAAGGGGAGTCAGTGAAGGGGATTCAAAGGCAGCGGCTGCCGAGCACGTTCTTCCCTTCAGGGTCGCTGATGCTGAAAAGGCACCTGTGTGAGGCCCACAGGGCAGGCTGCAGTCAGTCATGCTGTCTAGCTGCATCTTGCCTTCAGACCACGGTTCTGTCCTGTTCTGTTCTCCCCAGGTCTAGCCTAAACATTACAGTCTGGTCCAGCAGTTCTCCTGGGGTTTGAGGGCCCGCCCTCTGGTTGCTGAGTTAATAAAGAGCTGGCACTCCACTGGGACTAGCCTGATGCTGGTGACGGCAATTAGAGAGGCACCCAAAATGGGGAGGCAGAGGAGTCAGAGCTACACATCCAGCTGTGTCCAGGGGAGATTTTCCCTCCACGCCACACCTTGGGGGATCATGGAAGGATTTTACTATGAAAAACCAGGTAAGTCAGCTTACACAGAACACTTGTCTAATTGACATTTAAAGAGCCACAGCCAAACTATACGTGATGCCTATGGCACTCAATGAAAACCTCAGTGGCTGTTTTTCTGAGGTACTAAAGGTACTACATAGAAACACAGACTTTCGAAACTCAAGTGATAAACAGCTTTGAAATTAAATGACTCACCATAGAAAGACCACTATTGTCTTTGTTTGTGAATGTGTCTCCACTAGCACAGTCAATGCCAAATAATGCACAGATGTCTCCGGCAAACACTTCCTCAACATCCTAAATAAAGAAAGAACACAAAATGATACTCGCAAGTAATACAAATCAGGGCATGGTAACTAAAAAGTAACTGCAGAATAAATACATTGTTCATAAATAAACAGGGCAGAATCTCACCATGAATTCTACAAAGAATGAATTAGCTACAACCACTGCAACACCGACAATCAACCACAGCAAAACACCTTAAACAGGGCCCTTATTTAAACCACATCCCAGTCAACAAGAAACTCAGAGATATGGCCTCATTACTTGAGGGATCTGCAGTACTGACAGAACACAGAGCCTCACAGTTCTAAAGTTTCTATTGAATTAAAAAGCATGTACTCTATGTGCTGCCATAGTCCAATGAGATGTGTATGACAAAGGCTTACACGGAAAACCTGCAAAGGAAGTTTTGAAAACAAGGAGAAAGGAGCCCATTGTACTTAAAATAATCAAGTTCTCACAGATGTAAGCAGTTAAGAAAACAGGAACTCTAAGAACAAAGCATTGGTGCCTCTAAGCTTTCTGCTTTTTGTCCTTTTAGACTAACAGTTCATTCTGAACACCTGTGAATGAGCTGCGACTGACTGTGAAGGAGCAAGTGTGTGTGTGTCTGTAACGGTTACACAGCCGTACAGATCACCTAGCTTCTGGCCCATGAAACAGCAGTGCCAGCACTAACCCCTCCAGCCTGCCCCTGTTGCCCATCTCAGAAAACAGCAATGCTGCCCAAGATCGAGACTGCCTATTTATGTTCCAGGAGACACAAAAGTTATGGCCACCAAAAATTTCTGAACGTCAAGATTTTTTCTCCAGGAATACAGAGCTGAACTGGGAAAGGCTGAGAGTAGAAGACAACCACACACACTCGGTACTCCTGCCAAGGCCTAACCCCGTGGACAAGAGAAGGCCAGGACAGACTCAGAGCCAATTCAAGCATTCAAGCCCTAAGCCGAAGTTCATCTTCCAGACCAGATCTTGAAAGGCTTTCAATCTTCAGAGAGATTCCAGCACCAATGGGACCTGTCAAGGGGCTGGTTCTATGAATACAAAACTCTACGGTTAAAAAGAACTTTCACATCCACCATATTTCAGAAAGTAAATCCACTAAACAATGTGGGAAATTATGTGTGAATTTATTACTCTCACTTACCTTTGAGAACCACAGTTCCACTGTCCTAAAAACCTATTATACTCTTTGTAATGATAGCTCTTAAGGGCTGAATCTTGTGTTCTGAGTCTCAGGGACCAAACTGTCCCTTCTCCTTAACCTTGGCCATTGAGGAAATACAGCTAACTCACAAATAGTGGTGTGGAATGTGTTCTTATCATCTGCTGATTTAACCTTTACCAAAGTGCTCCATCAGACCTGTAGCACAGCTAATTAAAAAGGAAGAAGCCAGGAAAACATGTTCAATAAAAGTGATTTTCCCATGGGGTTCAGGATACCAAGAAGGTAGATGTATTTCATGGACATCGGAGAAATTTTGGACCTCACAGCAATGACTGTACTTGCCTCCATCATGTCGGCATGCATGCGAACGAGCCTTTGCACTCGCACTTTCTTTCCTGTCCTGGTGTTATAGATGGTGTCACCCTTCTTCAACTCTCCTTGATAATTGCGAACATAAGTTAACTGTCCAAAACGACCTGCCTAGAAGTCAAGATTGGGTAAGGGCAGAAAGAAATGAAAAAGAAACATAAAAATCAAAATTAGGAGTGATGTCAGTATCATGGCAGAGTGAGCTGTTCCCATTGTGTCTCCCCTCTAAGTTACAGCCAGTAGGAGATCGAATGACAAACAAAAGGTGCACAGCACACCAGAAACCCTGAGAGATCCAGACATATAAACACCTGAAGGTGGGTGGACTGGACCTCTGGGAGGCAGTGGAACTAGGGAAGCAGCCCCGGTGTCCTCCTCTAGTATTGGCAACTCCAACACCAGCCCTCCCAGCAGCAAGGGTGCATCTAAAATGCAGATACCCCTTGTGGTGGTGTCCTGACCTGAAGTTTCAAAAAGCACAGTGGCACTGGAGACCAGAGGCTGCATGAGCAGCAACAGCAGTTTTGGCTCAGCCCCTGCCCCTCTCCCAGCAGTGGCACTTGTGACTTAACCCCCTTCCTTTCCCCTGCAGTGGCGGGTGGCACCTGCAACCTGAGGCTCCAGGAGTCACAGCAGTACCTGTCACCCATCCCCTAGTGGCGGCACCCCTGACACCAGCCCTACCAGCAGCAGGGCTGCACACGAGACCCAGACCTCAGTCACTGGCAGTAACACCTGTGAACTGAGTGCCTCTGGTAGTAGTACTGCCAGCATCCCCAGATAACCTGGGAGCAGCAGCACAGGTGGTGCACAGGGCAGCAGCACCCGAGCCCGTGGAGAGCCCACAGAGAGCTAGTGGAGGAACACGAGACCCAGCAGAGGTGCCTGCAGCCTGGTGACCCCAGTGGCAACACCCGTGACTGTGGGGACATCATAAGCAGCAACCTCGCAGGCACAAGCAGCACAAGAGGGCACTGACGATGCCTCTGGCAGAGGCAGTGGAGGGTGGAAAGTGCAGGCTCTGAAATGCAACCAGAAGCAGCTCAGAATCAAAGTAACCAAAGCCGTGCCCAAATAAGAAAGGTGGGTACCATCATGAATGCGCTGGCAGGGGATTAACTCATCACCCCCCATGAGGAAGCACAGCAACACACAGAACAGAAGGAAAACAACAACCCTCCAGAGACCAAACTGGAAGTCACGGAAGATTGTGATCTAACTGACAGAGTTCAAAATAGCTGTCATGAAGAAACTCACTGAGTTACAAGAAAACTCAGAAAGACAGTTCAATGAGCTCAGGAATAAAATCAACAGAAGGAGCACTTCACCAAAGAGACTGAAACTAAAAACCCCCCAGAAATTCTGGAGATAAAGAACACAATTAATGAGATGAAAAAAACTAGAAAGCATTGGAAATAGAGCAGACCATACGGAAGAAGGGATTTGCAAGCTTGAAGACAGATCTAGAAATGATTCAGGTGGAAGAGGAGAAAGAACTAAGATTTTTTAAAAATGAAGAAAATGGAGAAATATCCAACTCAGGAAAAGCAACATAAGGACAATGGGTATCCCAGAAGGGGAAGAGTGGCAGAAAGGAGCAGAGAGCTTATTCAAAGAAATAACAGCTGAGAACTTCCCAAAACTGAGGAAGGAACTGGATATACAAGTCCATAAAGCTAACAGAACCCCTAATTATCTCAATGCAAAAAGACCTTCTTCAAGGCACTTTACATTAAAACTGCCAAAAGTCAACAACAAAGGAGGAATATTAAGAGCAGCCAGAGAAAATAGCATACAAAGGAACCCACATCAGGCTATCAGCAGATTTCTCAGCAGAAACTCTACAGGCCAGGACAGAGTGGAATGATATATTCAAAATATTGAAAGATAAAAACTGTCAGCCAAGAATACCCTGTCCTGACAGCAAGACAATAATAGTAGGGGACTTCAACACCCCACTTACACAATGGACAGATCATCCAGACAGAAGGTCAACAAGGAACACTAGCCTTAAACAAAACGCTAGGCAAGATGGACTTCATGGATGTATACAGAACATTCCATCTCAAAGCAGCAGAATATACATTCTTCTCAAGGGCACAAAGAACATTCTCAAAGACGGACCATACATTGGGAAGCAAAACAAGCCTCAATAAATTTAAAACACCTGACATCATATCAGGCATCTTTTCTGATCACAATGCTATGAAACTAGAAATCAACTACAATAAGAAAGCTGAAAAAGTCACAAATATGTGTAGACTAAACATGTACTGAACAACTATTGGATCAATGAACAAATAAAAGGAGAAGTCAAAAAATACCTGGAAACAAAAGAAAATGAAAACACAACATAGCAAAGCTTATGCAATGCAGAAAAGTGGTACCAGGGGGAACTAAATAGCAATACAGGCCTACCTCAAGCAACAAGAAAAATTTCAAATAAACAATCTAACACTATACCTAAAAGAACTAGAAAAAGAAGAACAAATAAAACCCAAAGTCAGTTGAAGGAGGGAAATAATAAAAATCAGAGTGGAAATAAATGAAATAGAAACTAAAAAGACAATAGAAAGGATCAATGACACTGAGAGCTGATTCTTTGAAAAGATAAACAAAATTGACAAACCCTTAGCCAGACTAAGAAAAAGAGAGAGAAGGCTCATGGGCTGGCCTGGTGGTGTAGTGGTTCAGTTTACGAGCTACGCTTTAGGGGCCCATGGTTCGCAGGTTTGGAACCTGGGCACAGACCTACACACTGCTCATCAAGCCATGCTGTGGTGGCAACTAACATACAAAATAGAGGAAGATTGGCACAGATGTTAGCTCAGGGCCAATTTCCCCAACAAAAAAATTAAAAAGAGAGAGAAGGCACAAATAAATAAAATCAGTTTTATTTTAAATATTTTATTTAAATATATATTTAAATGAAAGAGGAGAAATTACAGCAGATACCAAAGAAATACAAAGGATTATAAGAATACCATCAAAAGCTATGCACCATGATATACATGATATACATTATACATGATATACACTAACAAACTGGATAACATATAAGAAATGGATAAATTCTTAGACTCTTACAACTTCCCAAAGCTGAATCAAGGAGAAATAGAGAATCTGAATAGACCAATCACAAATAAAGAGATTGAAGAAGTAATGAAGAACCTCCCACAAAACAAAACTTCAGGACCACAGGGCTTCTCTGGTGAATTCAACCAAACATTCAAAGAAGACTTAAGACCTATCCTTCTCAAAGTCTTCCAAAAAGATGAAGAGGACGGGATGCTTCCTAACTCATTTTACAAGGCCAATATTACCCTGAAACCAAAACCAGACAAGGGCAACACAAAAAAGGAAATTACAGGCCAATATTACTGATGAACATAGATGCAAAAATTCTCAACAAAATATTAGCAAATCAAATACAACAATACATTAAAAGGCTCATACACCACGATCAAGTGGGATTTATTCCAGGCACATGGATGGCTCAGCATCCACAAATCAATCAATGTGATTCACCACAATAACAAAAAGAGGAATAAAAATCACATGATCATCTCAATAGATACAGAAAAAGCACTTGACGAGATTCAACATCCATTTATGATAAACCCACAGCCAACCCATACTCAATGGCGAAAAACTGAAAGCCATCCCTCGAAGAACAGGAACCCAAAAAGGATGCCCATTTTCATCACTCTTACTCAACATACTATTGGAAGTGCTAGCCAGAGCAATTAAGCAAGAAAAAGAAGAGGGATCCAAATTGGAAAGGGAGAAGTAAAACTGCCACTATTTGCAGATGACATGATTCTATATATAGAAAACCTTAAAGAATTCACCAAAAAACTATTAGAAATAATTAACAAGTACCGTAAACTTGCAGTGTACAAAATCAACATTTAAAAATCAGTCTCATTTCTATACACGAACAATGAACTAGCAGAAAGAGAAATTAAGAATACAATTCCATTTACAATTGCGACAAAAAGAAGAAAATACCTAGGAATAAATTTAACCAAGGAGGTGAAAGACCTATACACTGAAAACATAAGACGTTATTGAAAGAAACTGAAGAAGACATACAGAAATGGAAAGCTATTCCGTGCTCACGGATTGGAAGAATTAACATAGTTGAAATGTCTATATCACCTAAAGCAATCTACAGATTCAATGCAATCCTTATCAAAATCCCAAGGACATTTTTCACTGAAATAAAACAAAGAATCCTAAAATATATGTGGAACAACAAAAGACCCCAAACAGCCAAAGGAATCCTGATAAAAAGAACAAAGCTGGAGGTATCACACTCCCTGATTTCAAAATATACTACAAAGCTATAGTAATCAAAACAGCATGGTACTGGCAGAAAAGCAGACACACAGATCAATGGAACACAACTGAGAGCCCAGAAATAAATTCACACATCTATGGACAACTGATCTCTGACAAAGGAGCCAAGAACATACAATGCAGAAAGGGAAGTCACTTCAACAGATGGTGTTGGGAAAACTGGACAGCCACGTGAAAAAGAATGAAAATAGACCATTATCTTACAGCATACACAAAAATTAACTCAAAATGGATTAAAGACTTAAATGTAAGGCCTGGAACCATAAAACTCCTAGAAGGAAACATAGGTAGTACACTTTGACATAAGTCTTAGCAGCATCTTTTTCAATATCATGTCTACTCAGGCAAGGGAAACAAAAGAAAAAATAAATGAATGGGAGTCCTTCAAACTAAAAAGCTTCTGCATGGCAAGGAAACCATCAAGAAAATGAAGACAACTCACCAACTGGGAGAAAATATTTGCAAATCATATATCTGATAAAGGGTTAATATCCAAAATACATCAAAAAACATTTAACTCAACATCAAAAAAATGAACAACCCAATCAAAATGTGGGCAGAGGATAAGAACAGACATTTTTCCAAAGAAGATAAACAGATGGCCAACAGGCACATGAAAAGATGTTCAACATCATTAACTATTAGGGAAAGGTAATCAAAACTACAATGAGATATCACCTCACACCTGTAAGAATGGCTGTTATTAAAAAGACAAGAAATAAGTGTTGAAGAGGATGTATAGGAAAAGGAATCCTCATACACTGCTGGTGGGAATGTAAATTGGTGCAGCCACTACGGAAAACAGTATGGAGATTATTCAGAAAATTATAAACAGAAAATACCATATGATCTAGCTATTCCACTTCTGGGCATTTATCTAAAGAACAGGAAAACACTAATTTGAAAAGATATATGCACCTCTATGTTCACTGTAGCATTACTCACAATAGGCAAGATTTGGAAGCACCCTAAGTGCCCATCAATGGATGAAGGGATAAAGAAGATGTGGTATATGTATATATACACAATGGAATACTACTCAGCCATAAAAAAAGATGAAATAGTGCCATTTGTGACAACACTGATGGATCTTGAGAGTATTATGCTAAGCAAAATAAGTCAGACAGAGAAAGACAATTACCATATGACTTCACTCCTATGTGGAAGATAAACACACAGATAAGGAGAACAGATTGGTGGTTACCAGAGCAGCAGGTGGTAGAGGGCTGGGGGGCAAAAGGGGTAAAGGGGCACATGTGTATGGTGACAGAGAGAAACTACACTTTTGGTGGTGAACTCAATGCACTCTACATAGAGATTAAAATATAATGATGTGTACCTGAAATTTATACAATGTTATAAACCAAAGCGACCTCAATCAAATAAATAATAATAAAAGTAATCAAACTTAGGAGAACTTCACACTACCTCCAAATATTTCCTATCAATCTTAGTAGTACATCTTATATACATGTTTTGGTTTGTCATAAACTACCTTAATACTAGATTTGAATAAGATAAGTTAAATGGTTGTTGTTATTCTTTTTGGTATCATAATCCAAGATACTACTTCTGTTTCCTCCAAAATAAAAGTTATTAAAAGAAAATTTTAATTATTTATATAATTAGGAAGTATGCTTTTGCCTTCTAATATTATTTCATAAGTTCAGTTTAATAAAATAAGACACAAAAATAAGGTATAATTATTGGAAAGACAACAAAAACATCATTAGAAATGGTAAGATTGTACTATACATCTAAAAAACCCTTTGATAATCACCTGCAAAGCTATCTAAGTAACAGTTCTGTGAAGTGACTGAATATAAAATGAGTATTCAAGAATCAATTCCTCCTGAACAGTAACACTAATCAATTAGACATATATTTAAAAGTTACCAATTTTTCCCACGTTAATTTATGGGTTTAACACAATAGCAACCAAAATCCCAAGAGGAATATATAAACATTTGATAAGTGATTTAAAATCTACTTAGAAGAATGGTTAAAAATAGAAATTTTAAAAACTATGGCAATGAGAAGAAACTAACCCTGACTAATATTTAAAAAAATTAAATACTCCAAAACTTAAAAAGTATGGAACTAGCACCAATTAGACTGAACAGTCCATAGAGCATAGTTAAAAATCTAAAATGTTTAATTCATTTGTCAACAATGATTAAAAAAACATGACAATCAATGGAAAAGTGTAACGTTGTTCAAAAGCTGGTAACGAGACAATGGGTTTTTCTCTTTGGAGGCAGAGGAGATCCACTTAGACCCTACCTCACAGCACACAGCAAAACAAATTCCAGCCGGTTTAACAACCAATAAACAAAGCAGAGGAAACTAAAGAAATATTTACAAAATATACTCAAAGAGCAGGGCTTCTGAAGTTAAAAATGAGAGAATGACTCAAGATAAAGACATATATTTGATTATATAAATTTTAAACTGCTAATTGTTTTAAAAGAGAACTTTATTAGGGAAAGCTCATACAAATAAGTAAAACACTTTGACTCTAATTTTAAAAAAGGAAAGACAAAAGAAATAAAGAAACAATTACAAAAAAGGAAATGCAACTGCATAAACAGTATATGAAAAAATATTCTCTATCATTAGGAATTAAGGCAAGATGAAATATTAAAATGCCATTTTCATGTATGAAATCAGTACTGATTTTTAATAAATAATACTCAATTTGAATAAGACTCATTGAAATAACCTAGTACATTAATTCTGAGAGTATGAAAGCAATCTGGCAATACAAACCATTAAATATTAAAACATTCCATACCTTAAACTGAATAATCACTATTCTGGGATGCTAAGAAAGCATTCCTAAATACCTATTTTTAAAAGCTTTATGCATAAAATTGTCACTGCACAGTTATTTCTACTTTTGAATTTAAAATTATTTTCTCATTTTAGAAGTAATAAGAAGTAGATTGTAAAAATTTAAAAATAAAAACTAGGAAAAAGTCCCCAAATAAAATTCCATCCCAGAAATAACCAGTCTTCACACTTCTAACTTATCCATCATTTTTCCCCACTTAAAATATTAGGAACAGAAGCAACAATATCCCAACAAAAAGCACACTCCATGCTCAAATCTTGGTTCCTAATACTATTCTTGATTAAAAGGAATCAGGGCTCCTAGAGAAATGGCTGATTCTAGGGCTTGGGCCATGTAATGCCACAAAGTAAGGAAGTATTCAGAAAAGCAAAACATTGAAGAACGTCAAAGAGACACAGGAGCCAACGGAAAGAGCTCCACTGGCCAAAGCTGGGCAACAGAATAAGTGACATACTACTGGATTACAACTCAAACTACAAATAAATATCCATGAATCCATACTGATATAAATTAATGACTGAATAAACACATAAACGGGGGTGAAGAGACAACTCTCCCATATAGAAGAATCCCAAGTAAGTTAATGTAGATGCTGCTCCTTCCAGGAGGTGGAGCTGATGCCCCACCCCTTAACTGTGGCTGTGCATAGTAACTTTCTTCTAAAGAGTCAGTATCAAAAGGGGGAAAAAAGAGTAACTTTATAGCAGAGAACCCTATAACCAAATCTTTTAGGAGTCAATTTATAATAGGAATAAAAACCTAAAAGAAAAGAAAATCTCTACCTACAGCAGTTAAATACATTAGAAAGCAACTTACCTCCAGTTTAAAAGCCAGGCCTACGAATGGGTGAGAACTGTCTCTTTTGGAGTTCATTAAGATTTTGGTTTTTTCTTTTGAATCACTTAAAATAAAAGAAACATAAATCTATGAGATGCAATATTTAATACTTCTTTTATATCAATTTATTTCATCAGAGTATTATCTAAGAAAATGCACGTGTGTTAAACATTTCTGACCTCACATAAATGAAATTTCTTTGAAAGAGATCAGTAAGAATAACTTCCTTGGGCTTAGTTACAACATGGTGACAGGACCAGAGCAGACTAAAAAATACAGAAATTATCTGGTAGAGACAAGAAAGAAAAATAATCAACGCGTGCTTAAAAAAGTCTGTTTCTTAAAGGAACCATTGCTTTCATATTGCGTAAGTGTTAACGTATTTCTGCAGAAACTAGGAGTCAGTTTGCAAGACTTACTCCTCCTGATGAAGAAGAGCATAATTCGGGACTTCAGATGGATTCGGTAGATACTCTAAAACAGCATCTAAGAGAGGCTGGACGCCTTTGTTCTTCAAGGCACTTCCCAAAAAGACAGGAGTAAAGGACCTATTTAGAGTAGCTCTTCGGATTGCAAGCTGCAACAGAAAAAAATTTAATGATTAGTTAATCTTAAAAATTACATTTTTTGTTTCAGATCAATTATAAACCAACAAATGAATGAAATGCATTGATACTCTTTGGAGTACTGGCTCTAGCGGAGACTAGCATCAGGTTCTCTATAACTTAAGGTCAAAATACAAAGAAAAAGAAACAAAATCAGTTTCTTTTTCAGGGCTTGGAAGCTACGTACTGTACAACGGCTTTCAACATTCTTGGAATGTCACTAATTTTCAATTTGGCAAAAAAAGATACATACATATAGAAAATAGACACATACACAGAAGAGTGTGAACAGTATGCTAACAATTGCACAAAATAGAGGGAAAAGTTATACATATGCAAAAAAAAAATCTCTGGAAAGATACAACAGAAACCATTTACCAGTAACCTGCTTTAGAGAGGGGCAGAGAACTGAGCAGAGGGGAGACAGGTGGGAGATTTTTTACTGTATATCTTTGTATACTTTAAAACATTTTAAACCATATGAAAGTATCATCTATTAAAAACACTTGGGGCCGGCCTGGAGGGGCAGTGGTTAAGTTCGCACCCTCCACTTTGGCAGCCCAGGGTTCACCAGTTTGGATCCCCAGCAGGGACCTACACACCACTCATCAAGCCATGCTGTGGTGGCATCCCACATAGAAGAATTAGAAGGACTTACAACTAGAATATACTACTATGTACTGGGGTTTTGGGGAGGAAAAAAAAGAGAAAGATTGGCAACAGACGTTAGCTCAGGGCCAACCTTCCTTACCAAAAAAAGGCATACCTTAGAAAACACTTGATTGTTTATTTATTTATTTTTTAAAAGAACATACATACAGGAAGTCCAGCGGTACGGATCACTCATCATAAAGGGCAATGAGAGTAAGAGGCTCTACAATAACGAACGCCAGGCTTTAGTGCAAGCCCTATCAGTGGGCCTCAGGCTGCATCCCCAGGTGCCCGAATGGCCCAGGAGGTCTCCAAGCGTAAGCAGTGGAGCGTCAGCTCTTGCAGCTGAAAGAGGCCAAGGGCAGTGCTGTGGCCACAACCTACCTCTGCAGAAATATGGAGCCAGCATACAGTTATTTGTCAGTCCTCATGGAAAAAAAAAAAACTACCCTCAAAAAGCTTAAAGCAAAATATTTATAACCAAAATTTTTAAACATCATGAAAATGAAAAGTAAGATAACAGCTAGCATGATAAAACAGAGCAGAACAGGGGAAAACATGCACGGCAAAAAAACAATTACTATTTGAAACTACCTTAGCAACTTGATTTTGCCATTGCTAGGAACCAAAAATGGCTAGGTCACTAACCACCGAGGCTACCCAGGCCACACGGTCACATCCTTGACTTTCCACCCCTCCCTTATACGCAAGTAGGGGCATATAAGAATCTTACCATGCTTACTTTACATCCATTGGATAGAGAAATAAATGAGAGTGGTAGATAAATAGAAAAACTATTCCTATACCAGCCTAACAAAAGCTGTACTTTTCCAAAATTTTCCCTTGTTTTCTTAAGAAACACTTTGTTGACTTCCACTGTCTCTAATAATAATATATCCAACAATACAGAAACTAAAGTTACCCACGCATCCTGTGCAGAAAACAGTAAACACAGCAGGACTGGAAGTGCTATCCTGAGAATGGCCTGCTTGCAAGGTTGGCCCCTGGCTTGTGTCTGGGAACCAGGATTTCAGGAGGGTGCCCAGCATTCCCAGAAGTGCTAAGACTGGTTCACCAGGCCAAGACTGTTTGTACAATGTGGTGTATGCTAAACACCTGCTTTCCCTCTGGGAGTCCAGGAATTGGTGCATGCCAGGTAGAGGGTGTCATGTGACCAGCCCCCAATAAAACCTTAGGCACCGAGTTTCTGAGAAGCTTCCCTGGTAGATATTTCACAGGCGCAGGCACAACTTGCTGCTGGAGGAGTCAAGCACGCCTACGTGACTACACTGCGAGAGAACTCGTGGAAGCTTACACACGGTTTCTTCTGGACTTCACTTCACGTGCCTATTCCCTGTGCTGATTCTGCTGTATGTCCTCTCTCTGTAAGAAATCACAGCCTTGAGTGTGACTATGTCCTGAGTCCTGCGAGTCCTCCTAGTCAACGAACCTGGGCGTGGTCGTGGGGACCTCTTCCACATTCTGTTTAATAGATAAAAACCTAACTCTCTATTGTGGTTCCCAGGACACAATACTTGACTTTATTTATGGCCAGACCTATCCCTTCCTACACTGTGTTCCCTACTCATCAGAGAACTGAGGTGGTGAGCTTTGTGAGCGGTAAAGGACTAAGTTATGAGATATATTAGTAAGCATCCTCAGCTTCAACAGTTCTTTCCTTGGGCATCTGACCTGGAAACTCCATGAGTGCAATGTTTTACACACAATAATTACTTATGTGATTTCTGCTAAGTGCATGAAGTGGTTAGACAAAATGAATATCAGTCATTTTTTTATAATGATAAAATGTCCATAAAATAAAATTTACCATTTTAACCATTTTTAAGTTTACAGTTCAGTGGCATTATGTACATTCACATTGCTATCTTATCATCACCACTATCCATTTCCACACCTTTTTCATTATCCCAAATTGGAACTCTGTCCCCAGTAAACTCCCCCTTCGGCCCCTCCCCAGCCCAATTAGCACTATTCTACTTTCTGTCTCTAGGAATTTGACTGTTCTGTGTACCTCATATACGTGGTACATATTTGTTCTTTTGTGTCTAGCTTATTTCACTTAGCATAATGTCTTCAAGGTTCATTCACATAGTATGTATCACAATCTTATTCCTTTTTAAAGGCTCAATAATATTTCATTGTATGTATATACCAATTTTGTTTATCCATTAATCCATTGGCGGACATTTGGGTCGTTTCCCCCTCTTGGCTACTGTGGATAGTGCTGCTATCAAAACGGTGGACAAGTACGTTTGAGTCCCTGTTTTCAGCTCTTCTGGGTATACAGAAGTGCAATTGCTGGATCATACAGTAGTTCTGTTTAGTTTTTTGAGGAACTGCCATACTGTTTTCTACAGCAGTTATATCATTTTACATTCCCATCAGCAATGCACAAGGGTTCCAATTTCCCCACACCCTTGCCAACACCTATTATCTGCTTTTTTGTTTTTTGGAAATAATAGCCATCCTAATGGATGAAGCAGTATCTCATTGTGGTTTTGATTTGCTTTCCCTCATGGTTCGCAATCTTAAGCATCTATTCATGTGCTTATTGGTCATTTGTTATCTTCTATGCAGAAACATATAATCAAAAAATGGCTACCAGTCTTAGGCAGGGATCTTCTCTTTATTTGTAAAGAGTTGAGCAATGAAGTGAAAGACTCTATACAGCCTTCCAAACAGTACAACAGTGTAAGTACCAACATGCAGTCAGCAAACACTTAGCAGCCTTGTCTCTTAACCACTCTTATTGCTGTAACATTTCTCTACATATCTTCTTTCTTCCTAATAAGGACATACCCAAGAGGTTAGCTATTTAAGTATCTTTTTTTCTAGAACAAACTATGACTCCTTTTCCATTTAAAAATATTACATAACTCATTACTTAAAAAAAACGAGTACGAGACCATGTGAAGTATTATTTTTTTCCTGAGGAAGATTCGCCCTGAGCTAACATCTGTTGCCAACCCTACTCTTTTTTTTGCTTGAGAAGACTGGCCCTGAGCCAGTCTTCCTCCACTTTATACACTCGCATGGCTGACAAGTGGTGTAGGTCTGCCCTGGGATCCAAACCCGGGAAGCCAAAGCAGAGCACAATGAACTTAACCACTAGGCCACACGGCTAGCCCTCGAGTACTTTTTGAAGAAAGCAATCATGTTAAAAAAGTTTACTCAGATTCCATGAATAAGCCCATCGGAAAGCATCACATCTCCTCGCTGCAAACCAGACCCCCCACCTCGTGCTTTGTCAACTTAAGGCCCAGTTCGACGGCACCTGCCTTTAAATCAGAAACAGAGGGGATTTTTTCTTCCAGGAACATCTCACCAAGCTGCTCGTCTGAATTAGCAACACACTCAATCAGCTCCTGCCGGCGGTCAGCTGCTGCTGCTCTGAATTCTGCCGGAATTTCTCCATATCGAACAACTTGACTAAGAAAAGAAACGTTTATTTTGGTACTTTGAGGATATTCGATTAAACACATAAAGCACCCATGAAAAAGATAAACCAATGGCTAAAATATTTTTTCAGATGAGAAAGAGCTCTGATATATTTGCAGTATAATGGCAAATAAGATTAACATACAGCTTTAAAGTTCAGACAAAACAGTGGGCAAAATACTTCACTGACACAGCCAGAGCAAACCGCTCAAGGGTGTCCTGCTAGTGAATGGAAGAGGCAGGATTCGAAACCAGTCTGACCCCAAGGCCCATGTGAGCACCTGAAAATTTATTACCCAAATGAATCAGAACATCATGGTCTCTAACAAGCAGATTTAGAGACCCGACTCCATTGCTTTCCATTAATAACAAACCAATCACATAATTTTTAACACTAGTACCCATTTTGCAGTAAAAAAAAAAAAAAAAAGGTTACTAAATACGCAGACTCTTCAACTTTGATCCCAATGCTTCATTCCTCTAGGGGCCGAATAGCTAAGAGTCACAAATAAAACATACACAACCAAGAAATGGATACACCTGACACTTAGAAACAACAGTCTGAAAGTTTTCAAAGTATTTCTTTAAAAATGGAACTTAATGTCAAAAAATAATAAGCTTTTCAGAAAACACATTTCTAAATCAAAAAAAGTAAAAGAAGCCAATTGAAAATGATCAGAAAATAATTATTATCCTAAAGAATGCTCTTCACAGCTTTTAGAGCTTAATTCCTGCCTTCCCGCAAGCTCCCTGACCCTTAGCGTTTCACATGAGAATATACACATGCCCGGCGGGCCAGCGCTGAGCAGGGGCAGGTATATTAAGAGGTTCCACCTGGGGTTCTGATGCACAACAAAGTTGACAAGCCTTCACTTTAGAGGACAGAAACGTGTGCCCTGGTAATTCTGGGGAAGTGGATTTAATCCTTTACCTACAAACATGTTTTGAGTCCCTGTTACATACCAGATTGTTCTGGGGCTAGGGACATGAAGGAATAAGCCTGACAAAAATCCCTGTCCTCTTGGGCCTTACATTCTAAGGGGGACAGACAAACTTTGTTGCGGTCACACGAAAAGTGAGAGAAATGCCCCATCCACTGGACAGCCTCCATCTTTTCCCTGACTACAAGATGAGATAAACTCTACAACTAATTGATCATAGGCCCTCTCACCCACCTGCAGGACCAGCAATCCCAGTTCCAGAGCAGAGGAAGGAAATCCCTCAAGAAGTACCTTTGGAGAAAGTGCCAGGCCCTTGGGGCCACTCCTCAGAACAAAGGGTCATTTACCACCCCCCACATTGTCTAGATTAGTGCCACTCAAAGTGCGGTCTGCAGACTTGCAACATCAGCATCACCTGGGGGCTTTCCAGAAACGCAGATTCCAGGCCCCACCCTAGATGTACTGAATCAGAATCTCCGAAGGAAGATCCAGGAACATGTGCGTTAACAAGCTCTCCAGGGGATTTTTCTGAATGCTGTGGTTTGATAACCACTGGGCAATTATAGTGCTTTGTATGCAAAGGTCACTCAAAAGTGGACTGATGGACCAAATACCATGTCAAAAAGTTACCAATTTGCTTCTTCTATTGCTCAAACCACATCTGTGCAATTTTTAACCGCCTTTACATATTAATCTTTTTATCTTTGTAATCTCATGAAATAGGCAGAGAAAATATTTATGATCCCTATTTTCTTCATAGTTTTTGTCACAAGACCCAAGACATAGCAGCTGCTCCAAAAAAGTTTGCAGAATGAATGAACGAATAAATAAATAAGTTGAAAAAGAGAGATTGCATTCCTAGCCCAAGCTGAAGGCCTCCTTCCACCACACCAGGCAGGGCACAACGTGATAGAAATCCATTAGCAAAAAACTAACCCACTCTCCCTTGGAATGAATACTAAGCAAAATAGGAAGAAACCAGGATTAAAGGCATTGGAACAGAATCAGCTTAAAGGATATTCTCCCAGCCTCATTTCAAAAAGATGTTTACTCTGCGTTTAAAGAACTCATTCTTTTCCTTCTCTTTCATACTTTTTAAAATGTAAGATTTTAATATATTTTTAATACTTACCCAAAGTCTCCATCAAAATAGATGGCTCGCTCCTCAATAAGATCTATAATCCCTTTAAAATCGCTCTCCAAACCAATGGGCATCTGCACAAACGCTGCATTATGACTTAGCTTAGACCTGAAAAATAAAAATACATATGTTTACCTCTTTCTTCACCCCAAATGTCTCTGAAATGACAAAATAAATATAAAAAGAAATCTATGGCAGATGAGGTGGGACAGCGAGGGGTGTCACCAGCAGGTCAGAATGGAAGACATACAGCAGTCAGGGACAGACTGACAACCAAACTCTTCGTGCTCAGGAAGCCACAACCCTATTTAGGCAACAAAAAGAACTCTGAAGTAAGTGTTTTGCCATCAGATCCCCAGAATAGCCTGGATCAGAAACCGAAGGGGAACAGGTCAATGGGTAGCTGGCCAGGAAATCTGAAGATGGTGGGGTAACTGTGCCCACGCCTCATTCTCGGATCAGCCGACTCTCGTGAAGCTGAGTACTGCCATCTGAAGAGGAAGTTCTTAGGGGAAGACTCTCAGAGTAGGTGCTAAAGGCAGACACTCGTCACCAGCCCGTATCCCGACTCAGGCCAACCACTGAACAGAAGCCACACTCACCAGCAGGGCTTCTCCCTCAAGAAGAAATGGGCTCCAGCTACCAACATCCAGTCTAGACTTTAGGCCCCCATTTGTAACTATGGATAGATAACTAACAATCACCAAATATTCGAAGGAAACCAATAGCTTGAAAGAGAGGCATGAGTTCAAGAAATAGAACTAACGTCCAAAGAGAGAGTTACTATAAGAAAATAAAGCGTAAAGATGAGAAGTAATTACCTCTATTAACAAAGATGTTGCAGTAAAAGAGAAAGTTTATGGAAATTAACTATATAATTGCTGAAATTAAAAAGAAAAATACAGGCTAAACAAGAGAAGGGATGCAGATGAATATCAGAGTAGTAAGCTGGAAGACTGACCTCAAGAATTCTCTTGTAACCCAGTGCAAAATGAGAAGGAGACAGAAAGTATGGCAGAAAAGTTAAGACATGGAGGCGAGATTCAGGAGTTTCAAAATCTGTTTAATGAGAGTTACAAAATGGGAAAACAGATTAAAGAGAGTAGGGGTCAGCCCAGGGTGCAGCAGTTAAGCACACACATTCCGCTTCGGCGGCCTGGGGTTCACCGGTTCGGAACCCATGGCACCACTTGGCACGCTATGCTGTGGTAGGCGTCCCACACACAAAGTAGAGGAAGATGGGCACGGGAGTTAGCTCAGGGCCAGTCTTCCTCAGCAAAATGAGGAGGACTGGCGGCAGATGTTAGCTCAGGAATAATCTTCCTCAAAAAAAAAAAAAGAGAGTAGACTAAAGAACCAAAGTAGAAAAATAAACGCTAACAGAAAATTTTCCTGGAATTCAGAAAAAGACTTGGGAAGAGTCCACTACTGCCAAGCACAAGTAAAATATAAGTAATAAAGGCAAAAAAGTGAAAACGTTCTATTTTACCAAGAAAATATGACAAACACCCAATAAAGAAAAATTTCATTCTCATGTTCCCAAATAGCTCACTTCCATCTGAGTGCACACAGCGATACAAAGGTCCTCAGCACCATCCCTCCCGGCACTGGACACATCACTCAGTCTCTCCATGACCACGAACCCGACTGCCTACACCCATCAATCAGCTCTGCCATGGGAAAGCTGAGTGGGAACGCTACAGCTCCATTTACACAGCTACAAAGGGTGAAGAGCGAAACGTGGACTCTTCCCAAGGCTATGTGACACACACAGTATTGTGCAAAATGTAAAATGCCACAAATACCACTGGGTAACATCTGGCACAGAAAGAAGTGCTACTGTGTCTCAGCAAATACGTTACCACATGAGAGCAAGGGAAGAGAGCAGACTACCTAAGGGCATTAATTAAAATTAGTTGAAGATGATCTTTTAGGTTTGTCTCAGTAAATGCAAGTACTTTTAGGATCTAGCCAGGCCTGGTGGTCAGTGGTAAGATCTGGCGCTCTCACCATGCTGCCTGAGTTCGTTTCCCCATTAGGGAACCACACCAGCCCTCTGTCGGTTGTCATACCGTGGTGGCTGCATGTCGCCGTGATGCTGAAAGCTCTGCCACCAGGAATTCAAACACCAGCAGGGTCACCCGTGGTGGGCAGGTTTCAGTGGAGCTTCCAGACTAGACAGACTGCGAAGAAGAGCCTGGTCACCCAGTTCCAGAAAAAGTGGCCATGAAAACCCTGTGAATAGCAGTGGAATACTTCTGACGTAGCGCCATACGGTGAGAGGACGGCGCAGAAAGACACCACTCTGCTGTGTCACTAGGAGTCAAAATCATGTCGACAGCTCTAACAAACTTTTAAAATCTACTCTAGATTATGACTTTTCTAACTATAGCAAAACAGTAATTGCCAGATTGTCTTCTGAATTCACCTTCAACAACCCTACAATTTAAGTCATATTTTCACCATTTTACAGAGAAGGTAGTTGATGAGATCACACCACAAATCAAACTACTGACCTCAGTGTTCCACTTACTAAGATAAGTCACTCACATAAATAAATTTCTTTTTCCAGTGACACTGAATCAATCGTACTTCTGGAGGTAAGGTTTGTTATCCAGATGGTCACAACCCCTGTCCTTTCTCAGGCTCGGTACCTCATTTGCTGTAGGGCCCTGGCTGGGTTGGAGCCCACGCGGTCCAGTTTGTTAATGAAAGTTAGGAATGGAACATTGTAGCGCTTCATCTGACGATTAACAGTCATGGTCTGGCACTGCACCCCTCCGACAGCACAGAGAACAAGGACTGCACCATCCAACACTCTCAGGGCCCTTTCAACTTCTATTGTGAAGTCCACATGCCCTAAATGAGACAAAGAAGTGTGGGAGAGTCTTAAAGAGCGGTCTGATTTTTTTATAACATGCAAAATTAAAAGTTTTTTATCTTTCACGACATAAGTCTTCTAATTAGAATGTGGATTTCTTTTTTCTTTTTTAAAGATTCTATTTTTCCTCTTTCTCCCCAACGTCCCCCAGTACATAGTCGTATATATATTCTAGTTGTGGGTCCTTCTAGTTGTGGCATGTGGGATGCCGCCTCGGCATGGCCCTATGAGCGGTGCCATGTCCACGCCCAGGATTCAAACCGGCAAAATCCCAGGCCGCTGAAGGGGAGCATGCGAACTTAACCACTTGGCCACGGGGCCGGCCCCTAGAATGTGGATTTCTTAAATCACTCATACCATTCACCCAGCATAAGGTCCAGAGCCCAAAATCACTTCAAAAAGATACCAGGACATGGGCACCTTTGGATCAGCTACAACACATAAAACGTGAGAACCTTCCCACACACAAATTATTTGCACTATTTTTCAAGGAAACTACATAAGGACGAAATGCTCTAGGTCCCAAGTCAGATTTCTCTAATAGGAAATTCACAGTCACACTTTAGAGTATTATTTGATACTCAACAATGAGCTGGGTCATAGAATAGAAAAGAACTAAATGGGCTTTTGCCAAAATAAGCTGCAACAAAACCAAGAACTCAGCTTACCAGGAGTATCTATAATGTTGATGTTGACATCCTTCCACACGGTATAGGTGGCCGCTGACTGAATAGTGATTCCTCTTTGTCTCTCTAGTTCCATGGAATCCATGACAGCACCAACGCCATCTTTACCTTTCACCTAAACACAAGCACAGTGATTCAGATTTCTCTGTCCCTATATTCCAAGAAGGAAAGAAGTCTTTACTGAGGTGGAACCAGAACACAGATGGTTAACTGGGCAATTTCCAAAGAAGCCTAATCACCAAACCAGATCATCTCTTGAAATAGAAAACTGGTAATAGGTTTTACCCTCTGTGAACTGTCTAACCCTCTTTTCACTGCTGCTCCCAGCAAGGGCTCCCACAGAGCGATCACCTGGTCTGAGAGCCATTGTTGCTCCCTCTGCCCCGCTCCTGCCCACCGGCCTAGTGTTAGTCCGGGAGCAGATGTTCAGAGAACGGGTTCTGCCCTGCTCTGCTGCATGTAGAGTCTGAGGCCCAGGTGGGAAGGATTCAGCTTTTAAAGCGTATGATTTAACAAGACGACCTTTTATCTGAAGAAATATTTTTAAATGGAAAGTTAAGTCACTCAATGATATAATAATTTCTTCAAGAGAGTGTCAAGATTTAAAAAAATTTTTTTCTGCTATATGTATTTAACTTAAGCTCATACTATATATTTAAAACCATTTTTTCCACTTAACATTATAAACATCTCTCAATAACATTAAAAATTATGTATATACTATTTTAATGGCTGTTGAAGGGTACATCATATTGACAACACTCTTAAAAGACAATCTACTCAAGATACCCACAGTGATGGTCTAGACAGATTCCTGAGAGCAACATTTCAGGCCAACTTGAGCAATCCTCTGTGTGATATGACTGACTAAAGATCCACAGTTACCATTCTTTTAACCTTTCAAGTTTTGTGAAGTTTATCAAACCATTAACTACAAAACAAGTAAAACCAAGCTCTAACTACTCTGGAGCCCACCACAACCACACACCTCATGCATCTTTGCAATCCTGCCGGTGTAGTAAAGCACCCGTTCTGTCAATGTGGTTTTCCCAGAATCAATGTGAGCTGAGATTCCAATATTTCGTATTTTCTCGTTGGGAATCACCCCTGATGAACACCATCGGCAGACCTTCCAATTAACCTGAAAAGTAAGAGAGATCAATTCAGTGCACTTTTTCTAAGAGAAAGCATGGGTTCAGTGGACATCGTTCCTCCAGAGAAACTCAACGGACACAAAACACCATACGAGACAGCTTGGAAAGGCAAAAGAGGGCACGTCTCCACCGCAACTCCCGAAACCAAAGGGAAGGCTGCAGGGGAGAGCAGAGAAGACAGCCTGAAAACAAATACATAATCAACCAATCAGAAAAAGCTGCTCGCATTAATTATATAATTAACTAAAAGGGGACAACTACTTTTATCAAATGTTATAGGTTTGAAAGTATACACTGGGGATAATAAAATCAGAAAGATAGATCCTAACAACTACTTTACTAGGAACTAGAGTTTTCATCTTAAGTTCTGCTGTTTCCCCTTCCCCCTTAGTCTCGTTCACAGCTAGCAAGGCCGTCCGAGGACTTCCGTGCTTCACGCGGTGGTACCGACAGCTCTAACGCAGCCCACAAAAGGTTTCCAATTCCTTCTACACAAAGTTAACGCCTTTTTTTTAAACTTTATTTTACTCGGGGCGGGGCGGGGGGGACAGGGCAGAATCCTGCATTTTATGGAATTAAGACACAATGTAAACCACTGCCCACAGGGCTGCACATCCAAGTGCACTGCGGTCACTTGTGGGCAGAGGGAAGCACAACTTGGAAGCGGCGGGTAAAACTAATGGGAACCCTGACGCCGGGCGCCTCCAGAGTAAACCCAGGGAAGCCTGCGAGCCGCGCGCGCCAGGCCCGGGCACAGCGGGCCACCGCCACCCGACGCCAGCCCCCGGGCGCGCCCCGCGGCCGGCACGGACAGGGAGAGGGACCCGGGCCGCTCCGAGGGCCACGCGGCCAGGGGACAGTCCGGGCTCGGCCCCGCTCCCCGGGCACTCTACCTGCCTCCCCTGCCAGCCCAGCGCGGCGGGGACCCGCGGGAGCCCGCGCCCCAGGGCCGCGGCCGCCCCCAGCAGCCTCATGGCCGGCGCAGAACGGGCGCGCACGGCCCGCGGCTCCGGGATGCTCAGCAACCGGCACCGCGGCGGGAGACCTTCAAAGTCACGCCGGCCAGCAGCGCCTGAAGAGCACTTCCGGGGCGAAGGACGCGAGCGCGGAGGGACGAAGGGAAAGAGGGAGGAGCTCCCGGATCTCAGGGCCGAGCAGCGCCCTCCGCTGCCCTGGCGCCCTCTGCCGACGAGGAAGAGGAGCTGCAGTCGCTTCGCCGAGCTCATCCAGCCTTGCACGCTCCCAGAGCGCTGCAGCCTTTTGGGATGTGGTGCCAACTGTAGCAACCTGGAGAAACGTTTTTTAACAGAATTTAAGTGACAAAAAGAGCAGTTGTCATCTATGCTACCATCACAGATATGAAAAAATACTTATCTACAGGACACGACCTGAAAAGAATGTGGAAAAATGATGACTGAACTATCAATTACAAGTGCTTTTTCTCATCTCGAACGTTCCGTCGTTCTTCGGTGTTAGGCGTTTTAGGGCCAGTTCATATGGAAGACAGCATCCTTGACGATTCCACTTGGAGGCATCGCGAACTTACTATGTCCGAAACGAAGCGTCCGATCTCCCTCCCAGCACCGTCTTCTGCAGTCGTCTTCATCTCATAAACCGCAGCCGGTGCCGCACTCAGTCGCTGTGAGCGCGCCGTCTCCTGGCAGCGCGTGCCTTAACCCCTCGCCGGGGGTCGGGGCCGCGCGCCAGCCCGCCTCTCCCGCGCCGGCCCCCTGCCCCCCGCCCCGCCGGCCGCTCCTGCCCGCGCTTTCCCTCCGTGCAGGCGGCCGCTCAACGGGGTGCTCCAGGCCCGGCTCTTCCGCGCCCGCGAGCTCCTCCCCGTCGCTCTTCTCGTGCGGCTTCGCTCTGCAGAGCGCTTCTCAGACCAGACGTCTCACACACCTGAGCGCTGTCTCCTTTCCCAGTGAGGTCAATGCCGTGAGAACAGTGACTGGGCTGTGGATCGCTGGGTCGCCCTGCGTGGGCTAGGTGCTCAATGATATTTGTGGAATGAACGAGATCGAATAAATAGAAATCAGAGGAAATTACAAGGGACAAGTAAAACCAGAGACTCAGTAATGAATTTCGAATTTACTTTTTGTATATCATCCATATATTAATTTACAAAAAAAGATTAAGCTGCTTTGATGAATAAATCCGTTAACACTGAATATACCATTAAATAAACTTTTTCATTTATAGACTTTCGGAGATTGTCTTAGAAGCCTTTATATGTATTTGTTTAAAATATATAAACACATAATTATGTAAATGGTAATAAAATTTTAAGATATAATTATTTAATAGTACATATAAAACAGTACATCTGTTACACTGAAATTACCACTTTAACAGTTTCCTTGAGGAAAAATTCATACTCATTATCTTCTATGTGTGTATATTTTCATTTTTCCGTAATTATTATACAAAGTATATCTTATTATTATTAATCACTTTTAACCAAAGGGATCAACTATTTTCTCCACAGAGGAAACTAAAAGACAAAAAACCAAGAAGTCTCTAGCTAAATTCTTATGTGTACACATTATATGGTACCTCTGTTAAGTTTTACAATGGCAAAATACACATATATGGTATCATCCAAAACATTTGCATATTCTTTTAATCCAGTCACTTTATAAATGTATAAGAATAAAGATACATTGAAACTATCTTTAGTGACCAAAGCTTTGTACCATTTTTCACTTATAAATTATGTAAGTATCCAAGGGCTAATTGCACATTTTCTAAGGTCTTGAGAAGTTACCTGAGGATTTGAATAATTACAATTTTAGCTAACACATTTGGTCCTTATAATTAATAGAATTACAATTTCATAAGGTCAAAACCCCTTTAAATGATATCTGTATTACAGCTTTATTTAAACACCATTTTATATTTTGTAACCTTACATAATTGGTGAGTCAGTGATAACTTATTTGACCTATAAGATGAATACAGGAAAGTTAGAAAATTTAAATCATGAGAAGTTCAACCTTAGTTTTATATAAGCTAGAATATTTTATTAGCATTAATTTTAAATAATAAAACCTGGAGAAGACATATAGTTGATTTAAAGAAATATTCATTCGTTTGCCCAAATTCATCCACTTACCGGAAATATTTCATAAACCTTTTTTAAAAATACTTTATAAACCTTATATTCATAATCATTAAATCATATTTAAAAGCTCCTCTTTTATCTTAAAACCTTTCTGCTTATAACCATAATAGCAAAGGCTATTATTTAAATTCGCTCGTCCACATTTTATGCAAAAGCAGCACAAATAGTTTATTGGCTTTTTTCTCTTAGCCATTTTGGATATTCATTTGCACCAGATAGTCCTAGATTGCACATATGACAAAATTATTTTTTTCTGAATTCATCTTTAAAAATTTTCAAGTGAGAGGAAAAAGAGAAATAGGAAAAAAGGTGAGCTAGAGCCAGCTTTATACCATTAAAAGATACATTGAGGCATATTAAAAATTTTGACTTTGAGCAAAAATGGGTTAAAATCTGGCAGCAGCAAATGGGAAGTGGTCAGGAACAGCCCACCAGCGGGAGCCAGGGGAAGACTTTGTAGAGAAGAGGCAGAGGCCAAGCAAGGCGATCACTCGGCGGGCTGCGGCTTCCGCGGGCGCCTTCTTTGGGAAGCCTGGTGGGTGGCTGGGGCCCGAGGGTTTGCGGTCGCAACTCTCAGCCCCGGGGGGCTACAGGCCTAGGCTTTGGTTTGCCTACAGAGGCTGCTAAGGCATTAAAGCCCCTGTCTGATGGGCCTCCTCGGTTACTGAGTTTGATAATACTACCGTGAAAGTACCCCTGGAAAAGGCTGATTGCCTTCCTCTTCACGGAGAAGAGAAAGTTGAAATGTTAGCCACACAGTGAAAAAGCCCTTAAGAATGACATGAAAGGTGAGTGGTCTACCTAAACAAAGTGGTCTCTTTTAGACGAAGAACACAGAGGCTCTCCTCTCCAGGGTTTGTCTGCTGTTTTTCTGTTGGTGTGTTCTTCTAAGGCGCCTCTCCAGTGAAAGTCCTGTTCATTTCAAAGTTCCCCAGAGCGGCCACTACGATTCCGGGCTGCAGCTGCGCCAGCAGGTAGCACAAGTCCGTCCGCTGACAGCCCCATGGAAAGCCGCCTGATGCTCTATCAAACGCAAACCACTCCATGTCTGCCTCGGGCTTTAACCCTAACATTAGACCGCCTGACTGCTAACCTGAGAAACGTGGGGTTAGAAGGCAACGTGGGTGGACAGAAGGTCTCTCCCCAAGCCCACTTCTCATACACAAAGACTGAGGAAAGTTTTCACCGACAATAGAAGATGGTGGGCGGGCAGGCACAAGATAGGAGATGGGACTTAAAGCCAAATTCACCAGAGGACTCCGAAGTCTGATCAGATTCCCCAAACCCCAGGAGACAATAAGCATGACATCGGGGTCAAAGAGATCATCAGAATGCGGATGCACAGCAAAATCCATGTAATCAGGGACAGGGGGCCTCAAGAGGCCTCAGATATGTACATTACTGCCAAACTGAAGGTCCTAATTCACTGCAGCGAGGGTGTAGGTCAAACCTCAGCAGACTCCAAATTGTCCTAGCTCCGTCAGCCTAAGACCACTGTCTTAGTCCATTCAGGCTGCTGCAACAAAAATACCACAGATCAGCTAGCTTATAAACAGTGGGAATTTATTTCACATAGTTCTGGAGGCTGGGAAGTTGAAGATCAAGGTGCCGGGAAGATTCGGTGTCTGATGAGGGCCCACTCCCTGGTTCATAGGCAGCCAACTTCTCACTGTGTCTCCACATGGCAGAAAGGGCAAGGGAGTCCTCTGGGGTCTCTTTTATAAAGGCACTAATCCTACTTATGAGGGCTTCACCTTGCTGACCTAATCACATCCCAAAGGCCCCACCTCTAACACCATCACTTTGTGACATGCAGGGCACCATCTGATTCCAAGGTGCTCCTGCAACTGCCCTGGACAGTAAAGGATAATGGAGCCATGAAGGTACAGTAATGAAAACCTCTGATACTGCCAGGTACCGGGAAAATCACTAAAGTGGCAAGGAGCCCAAGTATGCAACTTGGCCTTATTATCAAGGTCACATTCACCAAATTGTTAATATCCTTGCATTCCCAAAAGACCCAGGGTTCCAGAAACAACAACAGTCATCCATAAAGAAAAAGTATGTGAACTACAAGCTACAGAGAGCTTTCTTTTTTATATTGGTTGACTTTAGCATTACGGTAAAAATAAATTCTGAAGTCACTTTCAGCATCATGTAGACATAAAGAATTGACATTGAATCTCTATATGTCACCTATTTTATAAGTGGCACCTAGGGAGAACTGTGGCATAAGAAGAAATACATGCTTAATTCAATTTTTATTTGATTTCTATGCTAAACAAACTGGGAGGAAAAAAGTTTCTATGAATTCTCTGCTATATGATGTATAGATGTTATATTGTTCTAAGTACAATTATTTATTAAAGTGTGTTTTCATATTTGAATATAATGATTCAAGATACCATCAGCCTAATGATTTAGGGAAAAGGGGAATCATCACAGTGCCTACTGAGATTTGCTCTATCAAGTGAATTTATGCAAAAGTGTTATTTAAAATGTATGCCTTATGACAGCTTCCCAATATGTTATAGTATTTAGTATGCTAAAATATGCATAAGGGGAAAATTTTAACATCTTTAAGTAATACACGCTCAATTACTTTCCATTATAAAAATGAATCGACACACACACATCTTATTTTAGTGGCAAATTAAAGGCATGAAACACTAATAAAATTAACAGGAGATGATACAGAAAATTAGAAGAGTATGAGCACAATCACATAGTTCTACTTCCAAAGTTACAAAAGGATGACAGTAGCATGAGAGAGTGATAGCAGATTTTCTGTTCTTTTTCTCCTTGATAGAAACATTTTCTTGTTTCTTGTTGGTTTTTTTTGCTGGGAAAGATGCACCAACATCTGCTGCCAATCTCCCTTTTTCTTCTTTTCCTCCCTGTCCGTAGTTGTATATCCCAGTTGTAGGTCCTTCTAAGGCCCTCTACGTGAGCTGCTGCCACAGCATGGCTACTGACAGACAAGTGTTGTGGTTCCATGCCCAGGAACTGAACCTGTGCTGCTATAGCCGAATGCGCCAAACTTTAACCACTAGGCCATCAGGGCTGGCTCAGAAACACTTTCTCAAACAACAAAGACTTAAGAGTTAAGATTTTATATTCTCATAAACTTCAAACTAACTTTTATTAAAACAGATTACCACGAAGTCTGGAATAAACAAGCTAGACCTGATTTTTATATATGGTATAATTAAAAAGGGAACAACTGAATTAACTATCTTGTTCAAACACACACATCATCTGTCTAAGACATTTTCAGATAACCAATCATTCAGGTTTGCAGAATATCAAATGCATTTTTCTAAATGTCACAAAAAAGCTGAGCAGAGTTTCTCCCAGGACACTCTAACTTTAGAATGTTTCCGTCGAGATAGATTAAGCTGTTTGTGGGAAAGGAGAGCAGAAATATGTTACCTTAAAGTTAAAGGAAAGGTCAGCGTAAAGTCTGATGAATGTCAAGAACGCAATATAGAACAAAAAAGAATATGCTGTGCAAAGAAATTATAAGAAGAAAACACATATAGCAGCAATTTAAAATGTTTCTTTCAAAATGAACTATTTGATGATTCTTTATGTTCTTTGTCAAAATAATAACTAATTTCTCACAAAACAGTACTAGTATAATTTTGCTTTATTTTTAAAAAAATCTTTAAGCTAGCTGGCTACAAAACACCTTAAAGAATTTGAGGGAAATAATTTTAATCTTTACTCACATCACTCTAGTATACTGTTAGTGAAAAGAGACTTTTTTAACATTTTACTTTCGTATAACTAATTATATATAACAGAACTAGCTCTGCATTCAATCTTGAATATCTAAAAGACACACAGCCGAGAGGAAAATAACGTGGAAAGCAAAATCAGCATGCGTGCTTTAAAAATTAGTATGTTTCAAAGCAAAGAGTTTTACAGAATAACAACTTATTCGCATTGTTGAAAATCAGTTTTATTCCTAAAGTAGGAACAGTATAAAGCTACACTTGCAAGAACATTCAGATAATCAGAAGAAAGCTGCTAAGTACAGTACTGATTTAACAACAAGAGATTGGTCTTCTGTGTATTACCCAGCACCATCACTTTCTCTCTTAAAACAACCAAAACTAGAATGACATGCACAGCTATTTATTTTTTGTTGATTTTCACAGGTGAGCCTTTGATGTTAAGGTTGTCCACAAAGACAGTGGATCCTCTTCCATGTTCAATGGCTGGACTTTGATGAGGTTTCTCCCTGAGAAATATACACATGAACGTTAATACCATTTTTAAAATGGTCAATGGTTTCTAAATTAATACACACTTGTTAAAAATGAATATAATTTAAGCAGAGTTTTATCTTCAAATTTCCTTAACAGCTTTGAAAAGCATATGGCAGACGACTTCTCTCAACCTTTAAGAGAGCAACAGCTGCCTTCCCGAGGCACAGTGAGCTCCTTCAGTTTAACCTCACTGTCCAACATGGTGCTGCTAGCCAGCCATCACTTACATTTAAATTAATTAAAGTGAAAAAAAAGTGTTAAATTCAGTTCCTCGGTTGCATCGGCCACATTTCAAGCGTGATTCAACAGCCAGCGTGGCTAGTGGCTACCAGATTGAACAGTACAGATACACAACATTTTCATCTTCGCACAAAATCGTTTCAGAAAGTTCTGCTGGATGGTGCTAGTTTACAGAAAATGCCATTGATACAGCCCCAGATTTATGGATCATCTATAAAGAGCATGTTTTCTCTAATTGGGAGCTGGATTTCATAGTGAAACTTAGCACTGTTAGGTTTTTATCAATAAACTTTTCAAAGTGAGACAAATATCTAAAATTAATACGGAAGCAAGTTTTCTACAGAAAATATTTGGGCTCTAAATTCCTAAACAAGTATTTTTAAATAAAAGACACTAACATGAAATTCTGCACAAGGGTTGATTGGCTTGACACCACTTGCCCTCCGCTGGCGCTGTGAAGCCTCGCGCCTTCTGCAGCAGCCCGCCACTCTCTGCAGCCCAGAGCACATTTCTGTTTCAGGGCCTGCTGAGGCCAATCTCCATTACCACGCACCGCCCCCCCCGACCCCATTTCTCTCTCTCGTGTAATTAGGAGTTAGCCATTTTTTCAATTTTTTCCTTAGAGAACCAAATTAAATTGTAACTCTACAATATATACTAAATATATAAAAATCTCTGTAATCTTTAAGATGTGATTTCAGCACATTTATATTTCACAGCTATTCCAAAAGGTAATTCCAAAGGAGGCTAAAGTTTTTGCAAAACTCTTCCAAAATATCTAATATCTAATACAGATGTTACATATGCTACAAGTCCCTAAAAATGCATTTACCATTAAATGCTAAATTTTGACTCGCTAGGGAAGTTTTGTTAATGCCTTTCAAATACAGCCTCTTTCTCCTTATCATATCTCTGGAAAATAACATCTTTACCATGCATGACTCCCACTCTATCCCGATTAAAATCTGTTTCACAAGAATAACTACATTATAGCACATTACTTTTCCTTAGGAGGATTTTAGCCCCTATCTTGTAAAGCATAATTTGCTAGTGAGTTACTAATCATACAGCCCTAAAATATTATTGGTTTTCAGATACAAATTTAAATTTGTGTGGAATACTCAGATATAATGTAAAATTATTACATCTTTCACAAAAGATACTGTTGCTACAAACAACTTAGATGTTAACCAAAACTTCCTGATAACAGAGGTAAAATTACTAACTTTTCTTCTAGTTCTTCTTTAAAAAAACACAGATTATTTTAAAAATGACTTTACCTTCTTTTAAGCTCTCGGGATCTTGAATTCTCATGACCAACACTGCGCATCCTAGTGTTTTCTAGATTGCGCCACTGTCCCCCTGGTTTGTACTTCAAAATCTCATTTTGCCACTCATCATCAAATGCGTGAGCATCACCTACATTAAATATCAAAGTAAAGGGGTAAGTACTACAGTATCAACTGTCAGTAACTGCCTCTCTCCCTACACATTTCCTTCTAGCCTGTGTTTCCATCAGCCTAACCTCAAGATAGAGGCAGGAAACTGCTTCATATATAAAGGCTTTGACTCAGGGTAGTACTTACTTTTCTGTTTGTTCCTCTCCTATTTCTATTGTTAATTTGGTTATTGATGATCCGGTTTTTCACGCACCTGCCTGGATATCATATTATTCTACCCAATGGACCCCTTGACCCAATTACACTAAGACACAGTCTTTCTTCCTGGGTCATCTCATAGTCATCATGCTTTCCTCTGCACCTGGGCCCTCCTCCTATGACCAGCACTTCCTATCAGGCTCACCGTTTTCCCTCATAATTTGGCCTCAGAAGCGTCTGTTGTCCATTTCCTGAGATAGGTTACTTATCTCGATTGTCAATCTGTGTTGTTAGGGAGTATCTAACTTCCATAACAACAACAACTGGCAAATGACAGTACGTTTTCTTTCAGATTGCCTTTATAATAATGTTGCTTCACTAAATTTTTCTTCAACATGTTAACTATTGTGAAGTACTAGGTATATATTTAAATACGACAAAATTACAAAGGTTAAAATTAAAGAAAAGTTAAGTTATTGTGGCTTCCATCTTATTGTACAAGAATAATTTTTTTTTAAAGATTGGCACCTGAGCTAACAACTATTGCCAATCTTCTTTCCTTTTTTTTCTTTTTCTCCCCAAATCCCCCCAGTACACAGTTACATATTCTAGCTGTGGGTTCTTCTACTTGTGGCACGTGGGATGCTGCCTCAGCATGGCCTGATGAGCAGTGCCATGTCCGCACCCAGGATCCGAACCAGTGAAACCCTGGGCCGCCGAAGCAGAGCACCTGAACTTAACCACTCAGCCACAGGGCTGGACCCCACATAAGAATAATTTTATCAAATTCCAACCTTAAGAGAATTTCTTTTTCTAAAATGATACAAAACATTTTTATTCAAAATACTTTCTGAAAACAGGAGATGACTATAACTTAAAAATTATAATGAGAGGATAGGACAGTGGAAGGACTTAAATGCATTGAAGAATAAATACAAAATCTGGAAAATGGAAGTATTTACATTGATATATACATGATCCATTATCTAACAATACCAGAAATTAAAATCTTATCCATGCAAAAGCCTAAGTGCCAACAATACATAATGGCTTCAATAAATTACGACCTGTTCATGATAAAACTTTCAGGTACCATTTAGAATGTTTTTGAAAAATAACATCATAGGTGACTGTTCACAATTATAATGGTGAATTAAAATAAGCACAATATAAATTATATAGATAGTAAAATACTAATTTTGAGGGGCTGGCCCCGTGGCCGAGTGGTTAAGTTCGCGTGCTGCGCTGCAGGCGGCCCAGTGTTTCGTTGGTTCGAATCCTGGGCGCGGACATGGCACTGCTCATCAAACCACACTGAGGCAGCGTCCCACACGCCACAACTAGAAGGACCCACAACAAAGAATATACAACTATGTACCGGGGGGCTTTGGGGAGAAAAAGGAAAAAATAAAATCTTTAAAAAAAAAATACTAATTTTGAAAAAAAAATGTGTGTTTACATATACATAAAACTATTAGGAAGGAATACACTCAAACATTAATAGTAGTTATTTGGGGTTGGGATTATGGACATTTTTAATTTTCTTCTTTATACTTTTCAAATATACTTCTTTGATAAACAGAAATATTTAAAAACTCATTTTGCCTGCTGGTAACTTTACTAAATAACAATTCAAAAGATTCCATTTTCCAAGTATGAAACAAAAAGTAAATTATATTCAATATTACCAAAAGTCACTATAAAAAACAGATCTACTATGGAACAATAAACCTCAATTTTATTACTTTGATAAGGTATTCCCTCCACATATTATTCATAAACTACCTCAAAATGACACCTTATGAAATGTTTCTACAAAAAATATTCATCAAGTTCTACTAGCACAGCTGCTGTTTTAACTTTAAGAGGAAGACTGCTATTTTCTGCAGCAACTTACTTTCATTCATATTGATAAATTCTTGATTGACCTCTTCATCTCCAGTCTTGTTGTTCTTTGACTTTTTAATGACGTGAGCTCGGTCACGGAGATGATGACCAACGGCCATTTTTTCTAGTCCACTGTCAGAATCTCTCAGTGCTCTCCTAGTTTCCTTTATCTGTAAAAATAAAGAAAATAAAAATTAGCTGTTATTTATATATATATAGAATGGATATAATTCTAAAATCCTCAGGGCTTGTTTATCCATAGAGGTAAGACCATAAGTCTATTGCTTTAAAAATAATGAATACTGAGTTCCACTGCCAACTTGCAGTAAAAATGTAGACATAGTTCTTTGATATTTCCTGAGCTGCTTAAAATTAAAACGGACAAATAGAACCAATACAATTTAACCTTTTTCCAAACTGTCATCAAATATTACAACAAAGAATAACTTAACTATACAAAACCTGTTAGTGCCTTCAACGTTGTCCTTGATAACGTAATAGATGGCTGTACATGCTACTAGCATTCTTACAAGTAAGGGCAACTAATTACCCAGCAGTCATGTTGATGGCTTGAATTTCATGGCTACCACCTACCAACTCTGGGGGTCATTAGAATATTTATGATAGCCAAAGACTATCAACACGGCTTGCTGTGGGACATCTCCAATTATACGGTTTACATTTAAGCTGCATGTCACTTACAGCAAGGTAAAACGTCTGAGAGGAATTAGCTGTACTACAGTAAGAACAGCATTAAAGGGTGATTCTTTTTTTTTTTAAAAGATTGGCACCTGAGCTAACATCTGTTGCTAATCTTCATCTTTTGTTTTTTTCCCTTCTTCTTCTCCTCAAAATCCCCCCAGTACATAGCTGTATATTCTAGTTGTGAGTGCCTCTGGTTGTGGCACGTGGCATGCCGCCTCAGCATGGCCTGATGAGCGGTGCCATGTCCGTGCCCAGGATCCGAACCCTCCAAACCCTGGGCCGCTGAAGCAGAGTGCTTGAACTTAACCAGTCAGCCACAGGGCAGGCCCCCTAAAAGGTGAATCTTTATACGTAAGAATAAAAAATGAACTATTCACACACATTAGACAGGCAAATCTAATTTTTTTTTTTTTACTATAAGTACTCAAAGGGAAGTGGAGAAATGGGAACTCTTATACCAGAGTTTGTGGGAGCCAACCTTTTCAATCACTGTGTGACAGTAACTTGGTAATTTCTAGATAAAGATGAAGATACACACCTCCTACAACTCAACAATACCTTCCTAGACCCTTTGCACAAAGAGACATTTATAAAGATGAAGAAGTGAAAAATAAGAAACACTTAAATATCTATCAATAGAAAAATAGATAAAAAACTGTGGTATACTCATACTTTGGATTTTGGATACTATATAGAAGTTAAAATAAAGAAACCAGAGCTACACATCAACTTGAATAAATCTCAGAAGCCTATTACTGGGCAAAGTCAAGCTGCAGAGGACATATGCAAGATGAAACCATTTATATAAGTTTAGGAACCTGTACAATAATTCATTATATTGTTGATGCTGCATACATAAGTAATAAAATTATAAAAACATGCATGAAAATAATACATTTTGGATATAAGAAAATGGTTCTCTTTGGAAAGGGAGAAGGGACCAAGGAAGAGGGCATTGGACGCTCTAACTGCATCTGTAACATTTCTGCTTAAAAAGAAAACAAAACAAGAGACAACTTAAATAGAGAAAAATGTTATGATTTGACTAACCTGGGTTGAAGGAATATAGGTATTATTCTCTAGATCCTTTCTGTACACTTCAAATATTTCATAAGTTAAAATTCATTTACTCAGGGGAAATTAATAGAAGCAGCCTTAACTAAATTGAAGTCAGGAATGCCTGTAGGGGGCACTCCCACAGCCTACCTCAATCACTCCAAAGAGGAACAGACAGGCGCTTGCTTCTCCCACAGGAAGTACAACTACATTACTACTGAAGAAAGACTCCTCTCTTGACCAGCACAGCCCAGCCAATGAGAAACACTGCAGCTCAGCCAATGAGAAGCGCTGAAGCCCAGCCAATGAGAAACGCCACAGCTCAGCCAATGAGAAGCCAGTTGCTGTCCTGAACTTTACTTTCCCCCAATGGACTTTTGTTTAGAACAGCTCCTCCCTATTCCCCCCTTTTCTCAATAAAAGCAAGCTCCTCTCCTTTGTTTTCTGGATTTGCCTATGGTTCACTATAGTATGCCCATGCCAAATTGCAATTCTTTTGGCTATTTCTGAATAAATTGATTTTGAGGGTAAAATAGGCGAATTTGCTTTTTAAGTTGACAACTTCGAACATAAATTAAAAGCAGAGATCTATTTCATGAAACAAAGACTTCTTTTAGTGTTTACTTACCTTGTCAACATGTAGAGGTAATCAATATCAATAGATACTTAGATAAAAAAGGCAGAATGGGAGGAGGACAAAAAATGTCGCAAACTAAGTAAATACGGTTAGCTTTAATGCTTTTCTCAGTGACGTCTCCCCGCCGCCCTGTACCACATAAAATTTTAATAATTAACTTTATAAAGTTCCAAGAATGCTTAGAAGATACTTACTCCTCCTGGAGCCCTCCGAGTTTGAGTCGAGGCCTGGAAAACCTTTGCTGGTTCATCTCCCACTTTGGAATAAGTCATAACTGAGGAAGAACTAAATGAATGTCCATTTGGATCCATGGAAAGGTGACCCTAGAGATAAAAACATATATATATATATAAATTGTAAATCTAGAGGATTTACTCAAATATGAAGAATTAATGTCAGAGGATTCAAATAAGCAACAACATCGGCTAGAAGTTCTACTAAGGATACTATACTATCAGTATGGTGTATCCAAATGGCACCCGCAGGAAGGTCCTAACCTCCTTTCATTTTAGGTACCAACTCCCACTCTCCTTGTGAGGAATAATAACAAGGGATTCACTTAGAGATCCTTAAGTCTTTGGGATCAAAGACTTGTGGCTTAGGGGGGCCGGCCCTGTGGTGGAATGGTTAAGTTCACGCTCTTGGCTTTGGCGGCTAGGGGTTTGCTGGTTCTGATCCTGGGCGCGGACATGGTACTGCCATCAGGCCATGCTGAGGTCGCATCCCACATAGCAGAACCAGAAGGATCTACAACTAAAATACACAACTATGTACTGGGGGGCTTTGGGGAGAAGAAGGAAAAATAAAAAATAAAAATAATAAAATCTTAAAAAGAAAAAAAAGACTTGTGGCTTAGATTTAAATATAGATGCTGAGCCCTGAAACCTGTGATGCTTTTATAGTCAGTGGTGGACCCTTGTGTGCAATTTTGTCAACACTGCACCAATTAGCCACATACCACGAAGTTTTATACCTCCTGTGGGTACCTCATTGCTACATTGCTAAAGTCATTTATAATGCCCTAGATTGGGACACTCTGAAATGATCCTCAGATTCCAAACTGGATGACTAAAATGACATAGGTCTTCATAGAAAATCAAGTTATTATAACGTTACTATTATGAGTAGAAAGTAAGACTATTAGTACTAGTTTATAGGTATTTAGACTGTATGGATCTATTCCAGTGCCTAAACATCATTCTTGAAATTTCTGTTTTCAGAGTATTTTTTTTTAAACACTAAAACTTAATTTTTTAGATGCTACAAATCCTTTAAGTAGACAGGTTATAAATAATAAAAATATCTAAATTCAAATAAAATGTTCATTTATAATAGTGACCTTCAGCACAACAAATGTTTTTGAGGTTTACTTTTTTCTACTTTTCAAACTTAATTAATGCTATTTTTCAAACCTGTATGTTGTGAAATCAATTTGGTGGGTTGTGACCAGGATTTTTAAAATATGAAATAAAAAAGAAAATATCAGCACATATTGTAAATAGTACGAGTGCTTTCTCATGTGACTTTGTCTCCGGTATGTTTATCAAGTGCACAGCTATTTTGTACTGAAAATATCAGCACACATCGTAAATACTATGATCATCTTCTCATGTAGCTTTGTTTCAGATATATTTATCAAGTACACAGTTATTTTGTACTGAGTCATGATCTAAGATATATTTTTCAACCACGGTGGATCGTGGTTAAAAAAATGTTTGAAAGTCACTATAGGGTACCAATAACTGAAAACAATGTTTTGCTCATCATTTTTTTAGTACTTACAAAGTTTCTTTGTACTTCTTGCATACTGTTTCTCATATTTAACATCATTCGGTCCATTGCCTGGAAAGGGTTGACACCTGTATGCTACAGGATATTAAGAAGTATGTTATTAACTATAAGTACAACACAAAAGAAGCAAATCAACCTTCTCAAAACATCGGAAACAATTTCTTCCCAATTTGTGCAGTGGGATCTCATACAGTAACCAACCAGCCAAAGATAATTTAAGGACTTATACAATGAAAGCGATTGGTTAAAGAAAAAATTGAAGCATAGACAAAATCCCAAACAGTCAACATATAAAAGTAACACTATCAAAACATGCATAAATACATGTGTATATATACACACATACATACATGCATGAACATATAAACACATATGTCATTTCTCATCTTTCTCAAAACGTAATTTGGTTAAAATTTAAATACTGAGAGGTGCATTCTGGGCTGGGATAGCTCTGACATAGAATAGTACACATTTTTCCTACTTCCCTTTCAATACCCCTTTATGCAAACAAATAAAACTTGGGTATAAGATGCCAGTGTCATCTCTACCAGTACCACATGGCTGACAAGCTGCTTCTGGAGTAGCCAGCCCTCCTTTTCATCACAGTACGGTCCAAGTGATAGAAGTCACTTCCCTCTACTATTAGGCTTTCCATTTACTGCCTACCACGTAAGGCTCAGTTAGGCATATCCTTGAAGCACAAGGTATGCTCCTTTAGAAGAACAGTTAAGGATTCCTCTAGAATAGTGGTTTCTCAACCAAGAGCAATTTTGACTCTCCAGGGACATCTGGCAATAATTATACTCAGTTTTGTTTGTCACAACCGAAGAGGATTATATGACTGGCATCTAGTAAGTACAGGCCAGGGATGCTGCTAAACATCCTACAATGCATAGGACAGCCCCCAAGAATGAGAATTGTCTGACCCAAAATGTCAGTAGTGTTGAGGCTGAGAAATCCTGTTCTAGAAAAATCTGCTATTGATTTTAGGTTTTATCACTGGAACACTCACCAGAAAATAAAAAGTGAAGCACACATTCTAATGTGTCAACCACTGCATCCTCTACTACTATAAAAGAGAGGGAGTGTCTGGTTCAAGGAACTCCTTCACTCCAGCAGGAGGAGTCCTGAATCCTGAAAGGCACTGTGGTTCAATGTCCATATTTCAGCCCTTCTGAAGGTTCTGCTGTGTGCCAAGCTGGGACTCAATAAAGAATTACCAAAGGCCTGTTTGTGTTTCTGCCTTCTACTGGGTTTTTAGTGCTGATAATGATGGGAAATAGATGGGAAAACCAAATTTAGGACCTGCACTTAACATATTAGGGAACAACAAAGGCACAGTTAGGAAATATTGATATGTCTCTGGGTACACAAAGGACTGAAGTAGAATTAATCTGCATTTTAGAAATTCAACACAATTTAGAAAATATTCTAAATGTTTTGTTTCAACACTAGGTTGAGAATCAGGGCTGTATGAGAGATACAATTCATGAGATGGAAGGGCTAGCCCAAGGAAGGGGTGTGGAGGGAGGGGGAGGGGAGGAGGGGGAGAGGGAGGAGGGGGAAGAGGAGGGAGGGGAGAAGGGGGATGAGGAGGGAGGGGAGGAGGGGGAGGAGGAGGGAGGGGAGAAGGGGGAGGAGGAGGGAGGGGAGGAGGGGAGGAGGGAGGGGAGTAGGGGGAGGAGGAGAGAGGGGAGGAGGGGGATGAGGAGGGAGGGGAGGAGGGGGATGAGGAGGGGGGAGGAGGGGGAGGAGGGGCCCGGGGGAGGAAGAGGAGGAGGAGGAGATCAGATGTTTGGGTATACTCGGCCCTCTTCTCACTCACTACCAAATCACCATCAAAAGATGTATCTGTACTTGCTCTGAGGCGGCCCACCACCTTGGAGTGACAAACAGTGGGGGTACAAATTAGAGCTGAGATTCCAGTGGGCTCGTCAGGCCTTCAGGAGCTTTGTACACATGCTCTTCTCTCTGCCTAGAATGTTTTCTCCTGACTCTCAGCATAGTCAGTTTCTTCTCATCATTCAATTATCACTTCCTTAGAAAGGCCTCTTCTGGCCACCTGCCTAAACTAATCTCTGCTTCACCTCCCACCTGCCACTATATCATTACCCTGCTTCATCTCCTTCGGCGTACTTTGACTATCTGAAATTATTTTGTTGTTTGCTGTGTTTTCCCACTCTATAAAAATAACCCCTGAAAGCAGGGTTATCCTCTCTGTCTTATTCACTACTCTATTCCCAATACATATAAAATAATTCCCGGCATATAGGAGGGCTCAATAAATATTTGCTGAATGAATGGACAAATTATCTGTAGCTCAGCTCAGACTCATATATACAACTGTTTACCAGATAAATCCACCTGGAAAGCACACAGACACCTCAAATGCAAACACCTAAAACTGAAATGATCCTTTTGACCATCCCTGCCCTCATATTTGTACTGCATCAATGCTCTATTCCTTAGCTCAGTGGCATTCCCATCCACCTAACTCCTCCTGCCAGAAATATGGCATAATACTTTCCTTCTCCCTCTCTACTGCTCCTTCAGCACAATCAACCACCAAGTTCTATCCATTCACCTCTTTAACTCTCTCTCAAATGAAATGATTTCTCTTTATTTCCACAACCATTATCCAAGTAAAGGCCATCACTAATACTTCCCAGAATGCTTTAACAGCCCCTGGCCTCCCTGCCTCCACTGTGCTCCCTTCTAGTCTCTCTCCCCTGTGGGCACAATGATCTTTCAAAAATGAGAATCTGATTCTATTATAACTTTGATGAAAATTCATCAACTGCTTCCCCTACTCTTAAGATAATGTCCACAGTCCTTACCAGGGCCGAAAGAAGTCCCTGGTTACCTCTCCATCCTCATCTATATCCACTCTCCAACTCATACTCTAGGATAAGTCATCCTCAACATCTTTAGGCAAGTCACCTTGCCTCCAGGTCTTTGCACATGCTGTTTCCTCTGTGTTGAGCACTTTTCTTTTCCCCTCTCTGCACTTCCTGGCTAATTCCTATTAATCCACAAGGTTCAGGAAGTTTTCTCTGGTTGACCTCCAACCCACCCCTCCAAAGGTCTAGGTTACATGCTTTTTTCTATCTGTGCTCCCACAGCATGCTGAACTTCCCGGGCATTTTAATGATAACTCTGTGCTATAACTGCTTTCTTTCTTCGTCATTCATCCCTCTAAAAACTCTGGTCGGGAAGGACAAATGTTATATGTCAAACTTCAGGGAGACAAATGGTTGAAGTCTAGCACAAGAGAATAAAAAGAAACTTTTTCATGAGAGTGTAGATGCATCCACAGGAAATGTTCCAAAGTCACACTATTCTCTGCTACTCCTCAGATGGCTTTTAAGTGTATTAGAAACTAGCATCACAGAAAACAGGACTAAAGCCCAAGAAATGGGTGGGAGAAAAGATGGTTGCAGAACAGCTGTACCTGGACATGGGAAAGGAAAAGTAACGGAACAAACTGGCCACAGAGTCCCGGGGAAAGCAGCCAAGCTGAGCTTTTCCGCACGCGCATGTCTGCCCGCAGGTTGGTGCTATGACGCCTTGGGGAAGGTCATCATAAACACGTGGAAGTCTCCCCTTTCAACACAACTATGGAGATCCTTTTTGTAAATCGAATGTTCATCTATTAAACTGTACTTTCTTTTTGAAGACTGATTTTATATATGTTGATATGACTTACTGCAAAAAACACATGCCTAAATCCTCTAAGATAAATTTCATACATAAAACTGGTTTTCAGTACAAATACTAAAAAGCCATTATGGACGTGAGACTGCATGCCAATTCAGTTTGCATGAGTTAATGAAAAAGAAATATTCGTCAGAAAATACTGCTAAAATGGTTTGTGTCTCATGATACGAACCATACCACCAAAACTGCCAAAAGGCACAAGAGAACTCATTGCCTAGGGAAAAAAAAATACAATTAACTTTGGTTATGACATTTAATGATAATCCCTGAAAAAGAGAGAAATGCACTGCATAATTACATAGTTCAGAGCTAACAAAATTACAGAACCTTCTAATTCAAAAGAACTCAATATACATTTTTAAAATTATCTGCTTATAATTCATTGTAGAGTCTGACAGAAGCCTGGCAGGCAAACAGGGAGGTCATACGTCGATTTTAAATATGACTACTGTAGTATTTATTAAAGGCAGCTGAAAGAAAAAGTATTTGCTATGGATTAAGACAAACATTTCTCAGAGGAAATGCAAATTCACACCAAAATTAATTAAAACATAAGGTACAATGATTAAGATTATATCATTTCTTTTGCTCAACTATTCTATATTTTTAAAAGATCAGTTAATCTTGCCTATAAGCAATTAAAAGTAAAAATTATCTACATTAATAACATTTCAAAAGATTAGCAGAGATATTGGGCAAAAAAAATGTAATGAAAACCTCCTGCAAACTAATTTATGGAATAAGAAACAGAGACTTCAGAAAGGATCACACACAGAGATTTAGAAATAGAGTCTTTGATAGGCAAAAGAATGTTACATATACTGGAATAATCAAAATTAACAGTTCACAAATAGTATTCCTCAATAGGTGCAGATGAATAAAGAAATTTTTAGACACATATTTGCAAAATTAAAAACTTTCATTACTTGGAAGTTTCAAATGTTGAAAATAAATTTTGAATTTCTGGGTAAAAGGTATATATAAAGTTTTACCATCATTCAGTGATCGATAATTTTCTCCCAGTATAAGTTTTGTTGAAAAATAGAGAAAACTTTGTTTATACTAAATTTTATAATAAATTATATCAGATATAATTTATCAGATTTTTATTTTATTTAAATTTGATTAATCTTAAATTATTTGTTTAAATTTATCAATAAATTGTATCACACTTATACTGCGTATGTAGAACAGTAATCTCCAAAGTGTCCTGGCCGCACCAGCAAAAGCCCTCTCTCTATTTCTTTTCACTGAAAGGAAAGGCAGGTTCTAGACTGACTCTAGCACCATCACTCAATCTGAATGTCAGATGGTCACGTCATATCTTGAATTATAAATTGTCTAGTTAAATAAATTTACAGATTAAATTATATAGTTTTAAACAAAACTAATCCTCCCAAAGTGGACAACTGGCTTAAAAATATCCCCACAAAGAAATCACAAGCTGAAGAAAATGCTACTAGTATAAACACAAGAAAAGAGCATAGCTGATGCTTCTCCTACGTGTAGTAGCAGTCTGTTTTCCCTCATACTATGGCTGATAAAGATGACAAATGTCAAGGATGAGCCAAAAATAAAGCAAAAAATTATTAAAGTGTCAATTTGAAAAACAGATTTTTTTGGGGAGGAAGATTAGCCCTGAGCTAACATCCGTGCCCATCTTGCTCTACTTTATGTGTGGGACGCCTGCCTCAGCCATGGCCTGACAAATGGTGTGTAGGTCCGCACCCGGGATCCGGTGCTGAACCCCAGGCCGCTGAAGTGAATGTATGAATTTAACCACTGCACCACGAGGCTGGCCCCTTGAAAGACAGATTTTTATCCACTGTGCTTAAAACCATCAGCATAATGGCTCACTGCTTAATCACAACACTTATCTTAAAACGTATTACTTCATAAAAAGAAAGAAAAGCTCTGTATAAATTTTTATTAAAAGTTCAAATAGACTAGGACAGCCAGCAGGCTCAAAAAGCCTACTGTTTTCTTGGCTATGCTTTTTTCAGACTTAGCAGTGGTCTTTTCCATCTTCTGCAGTCAGTTTCTAATTTTTATTCCTACCTTCACATCTAGTTATAAACCACTGACTTAGAAAAGTCAGGTTGGGATAGACGCCTTCTGTTGCTATTGCTGTTTGTTTTTGTTTTCTCTTAATTAATTATTGTTTGCTATTACGTAGGTCTTTCATGCTCAGACATAAACATGTCAAAGGTATCACATCCTAGGGAAAAAAAGGAGAGCCACATCTCACCAGTATAAATTACAAATGTACAGAAAAAAAGGTGAGTTTTGGTTAAGAGAGAGGCTGCATGTTCCTTTGAAAACCTGCTATAACTGGATGAAATTTCTATATCTTAATTTGAATTGAATTGAATTTATTGGCAAAGGATTTTCATAGTTTGAACAAGAAAAAAATGCACTGGTGTGAGCTTTCTAAGATAGTTGCTACAATATGATGCAATTAAAGAAAAATGTATACTAAGTGATTTTAGATGAGAGGCAAGTAAACACTACCAGCAGTATTTACTATCCAAAGAGCTATGAAACTTCAAGGTTTTATGAAATGGGTTGATCTAAATCTGACATAGCAAAAATTATCATTTATTTTTACTTAATAGGTAGATAAGTACTGCAGTTTTTCTTGGGAAAATGTTTAAAGCAATGATTTTTAAAGATTTTATTTTTTTTCCTTTTTCTCCCCAAAGCCCCCCAGTACATAATTGTATATTCTTCGTTGCAGGTCCTTCTAGTTGTGGCATGTGGGACGCCGCCTCAGTGTGGTCTGATGAGCAGTGCCATGTCCACACCCAGGATTCGAACCAACGAAACACTGGGCCGCCTGCAGCGGAGCGCATGCACTTAACCACTTGGCCACAGGGCCAGCCCCCTACAGAGATGATTTTTAAATGAGAAACAAGATGATAAGTTCACATACAGTGCTCTTTACTCAGTACTGGTTAAAAACGCTAAATGCTTTGGGGCCTATGTGAATGTCTATCATCACGCCCTCCATTGAGGTACCCACTAGCCACACATGGCTATTTAAAATTAGATTTGAAATAATTAAAGTTAAATTAAAAATTCAGTTCCTCAGTAGCAGTAGGCGCATTCCAAGTTCTCAACAGTCAAATGTGGCTAGTGGCTAGCTTACTGGACAGGACAGATTTAGAACATTCCCATCAGAAACGTTCTAGAACCCAGAAAGCACTATTGGATAATGCTAGCTACAGACTTTAGCCTATACTAATGATTCATAATTTTAGATAAAAGTTAATTTATGCCACCATACACTGTACAAGGTAACATCTATTTTAGCTTTTCATTCAAATGATGGTTTTGGCCTTCCACTGTATTCAGAACTGTTTTCCTACTTGACTTTCCTTATTCAATCATGACTTCTGTGCAACCATATTACTTCAGCTGAAGGTTTTTTTTTCATTCCCCAAAACTTGATTTCAAGCCACGTTGGCGAGGCAAATATAATGTAAGGTGAGCTAAAATGCAAACGGTTATAAATTACGAATCTTACAAACTACAGTTTCACAGAAAGTTCTCTCTTTATTCGGTTATATATTTCTTATTCCAGCGCATTAAACATCCAGATGTCTAAAGCACGAGTGCCCAGGAAAGAACCACTTACTTCTACTTCCAATGGATGACCAGTGGAGTCACAGTTGATGTGTATGGGCATCCTCAATGAGAACTTTACAGCTAATTATACACAGATCTATGCTCACGAGGAAATAAAAGCGTCACTTCTTGTTTCTTCCACAAAAGCTACAAGTAGCTCATTTATGCACATAAATACAAAGCACTACATATAGTCCAACTCTTTCCTTGCTATGGTTATACAGATATACAAAATACTTCAATGCTCATGTGAAAGATAAAATTTCAGAATGTCATATCTGATTTTTCTGTCCTCTTTAATAATGTTTTTTCTCTGATCTTAATTTTAGACTTTACGGAAAGTGATAGCCCTAGAAGTAAAAAATATATATTATGATATGACTATTTACTAATTAAAAGAAAACTAATTGGAATGTGAATAATATATATATTGGAATAATATATATGTGAAAAAGAATATAAAGATTACTTTCATTTAAATGGCAAATATAATTTTATCTATCAAACTTCTTAGGAATATTTGAAATATTTTGTTCTATTTAAGATTATTGCAAACAGAAAATATAAAAATATTTTTCTGGAAGTTTCCCAATTGCCCAATTCAATGTTTACTGAGTTCCAAATATCTACATTTTAATTGCAGAGATTCATCTATATAGAAATTCCTGTGGATCTGTTATTCTAGAACTGCCATTCCTGATGCTGAAAAACACAGAACTAAAATAAAAGAAAATAGTTAAGATATATAAAGACCCTGCAGTTTTTTTTTTTGAGTTGAGTGTGTTTGTGACCTTCTAGTTTTGCTCTTAGACAAGACTTATGAGAATATATTGCAGTTATGCATTGGTTTTGAATACAGTTAGAAGCTTACCTAAGTGTTGAAGGTCCAAGGTAGCAGTGCAGGAGGCTGGTTTCTCAGGGTCCGACAGAGATAAAGCATTACACGATAGCTTCGGCTACTATTTTGCAGTGGGGGAATGTTCTAATTTAAGGCACAATTTAATTTATGCTTGTTCTAATTTAAGACATGGGAGGAAATTCTAAGGTGAACAAACCATATATACATATGAAAAATAATACTTGAAGTTTGGCTTATAATATATAACCCTATGGACCTAAGGTTTTGGGAGCACAGTGGAATTCTATACAGCTAACAATTCACTGTTAAAGGATTCAGCTTTTCAAAAGATCCCTGCCTTGTATATACTAGTTATCTCTATAATGTAAGTATTGGTTATATCCTTTCATCATAGACACATTTCTTTGTGAGACTTTGCTTCAATTCCCACGGGACCTTCTCACTAATTTTAAAATAAAGAACTTACAGTCAAGGAATCTTCACCATCATCACGTCCCATGTGATTAAGAGCTCTTCCTCTACCATCAGAGATGCTGAGCAAGTCTCTTCCAAAAGGCTCAGAAAAACTTCTCATCATCTGTTGCATACTTTCTCGTTGTGCAATAAAAGAATCACTGTTGAAAACACATATAATCATATAAGAGTAAGTGTTGAAATTTAAATAAGTAGGCAGATAAATATTACCAAGAATTATTGTTGGCTAATATGCTTGTTAAAGAGACAGAAGAAGAGTTTAGGAGTATAGAATTATCTCATAAAAACCCACTATGCATGAATACAAAAACTGTTCTCTGTTCTATTTGTTATCCACTATAATTCAGTCATGTATATAATAAAAACACACCTTTACTTATCCCTTACTGTATAAAAAGGATAAACACAAAGTAACACATCTCAGGTAGCTTAAGCCAGCACTGAGGGAAATGGTAAAAAAAAGACCGCTACCTGCCACCAGGTAGAGACCACTTTGGGCAGTCAACAAGATAAATTCTAGTGAGGACTAACAAAGAATGCTGGCTTGTTTATTTTTTAACTCTGATTTATGAAATACGAGAACTATAGCTATGTTATGAACACTGTAAAGATACAACACTATTTTAACAGACAAAGACAAAGCTACAGATCACCTCTATGAGGCTAACTTCTGTTTCTAAGAACTCTAATTACTAGAAATCACCACATAGTAAAAACATCTTCTAAGTCTTAAGACAGTGGTTCTCAAACCTTTTTTGAAATTACCAATCAACTAGTGAGGAGGTTAGAAATAGATTCCTCTCCCCCCCAAACTCCCAATGGAATTCATTAGGTCTGGGTGTGGTTTGTGGACACGCATCCCTGGTTATCTTAACTCAAGTGGTCCCTCACCCACCTTTGAGGAACACTGCCTCTTCTGTGTTTGTGGTACCTGAATTAATTAGAAGCCAACCCTCTTTCTGAGCCTAAGTTTCCATAGCTGTAAGATGAAGATAATATCTATATCCTTGTTGTTAAGATTAAATCAAGTAATCTGAAGGCACAAAGCACAGTATCTGGTTCATATAATATATCTGACCCATATAAATGCTAATTTCCCTTATCTTCTTAACTCATGTATGAATGCTACTCCCTCTTATTCTATTATTAAATACCTCTGAGAATAAAAAGAGATGTATTTTACTTAAACACACATACAGCAATAATCATATTCCAGGCACTATTCTATGTGCTGTGTAAATATCGATGGTCTTAATCTGATGTTACCAGTTCACCCCAAGTCCCATTCAAGAACCTAAAATTTTTTATTGCCTTTTCACAGTGGTTTCTCAACTTCATTTCAGTTGGAAAGTCACTGACCCACTGGTTAATTCCTTATTGCTTATTCTAGAACTTAAGGCATATCCCCACAAAGCTCACCTTACCAAGGCAAGCTTCTTTCCTGTAGTCCAGGGGAGGCCCTAACACTTTGTCCTCCTTTCAGAATTCTCCAGCTCAGTTTCATTCTCCTTAGGTCACCCTTCCCAGTTCTAATTCTAAATTCCAATCTTCTGACGTCATCATGTCAACACTGTATCACAACATAATCATAAAACCACTCAAAAACTCTGTCCTGCTAGTAATTCCAGGCAGAAAGAGCTTTTCCTTTGAATTCTGCAGTATTACTATACCAAAACCTATTTCCAGGGAGCTCAGATTCATTCACATATTATGTTGGTGATTTTAAAACAAAAAAGCTTCAAGTGCAATTGATTAGCAAACCACTTAACTGGGTTTGTGTTTGCGTATGTAAAGAGGATTTTTGTTTTAATTTAGCTTTGTTCAGGTGTAATTTACATAAACAAAATTTATACACTTTAATTCTACAATTTGATGACTTTTGAAAAATGTACAGCCACAACTACCACCACAATCAAGATGCAGAAAGCCCCTTGACCCCCCAAATTCCCTCTTGCTCATTTGCAGATAATTACCTCCCTCTAACCTAGTTATCATTAGCTGACAGGCTTTCTGTCACTATAGAATTTCATATATTGGCCTCATACACTATGTTCGTCTTGTGTAGTTTCTTCCACTTAGCTAATGCTGCGATGGTTCATCCACATTGTTCCATTTGTCAGTAGTTCATTCAGTTTTCCTGCTAGGTCCATGGTCCACACGTGATTTACCGCAACATAATCACAAAACTGATTCTAGTTTTTGGCGATTATGAATAACGCTTCTGTGAACATCATATAAGCCGGTCTTCGCGCATACATAGTCTCATTTCTCTTGAGTAAAATGCCTAGGAGTAGGACTGCTGGGTTATACGGTAAGAGTGGGTTTAACTTTGTAAAAAATGTGAACTGAGAATTCCAGTTGTGCTACATTCTTGCTGAAACTTGGCACTGTCACTCTTTTTCATTTGAGAGGTGGTTTAATAATACCTCATTGGGGGTTTATTTTCTATTATTTGTCATTCATATATCTTCTTTGATAAAAAGTCTGTTCAAAGTTTTTCCCCGTTTAAAAACACCAGGTTGTCTTATTGTTATGGAGTTCTAAGAGTTCTTTATATATTCTAGACAAAAGACTTTGATCAAATATACGTCTTCTAAGTCTTTTTTCCCAGTCTTGGACTTGCCTTTTTTCTGAAAATGAACTTATTCGGCTACACAGCTATGAATCTGTTAACTCTTCAATTGTCACCAGACTATGACCTGTGTGTAGCAGTTTTATTTCTGACTTAGTTTTCTACTTCTGTCTTTCCTTTCATCTTTGTTTAATTAATTCCAATTCTTGTTACAAATTACATCTCTATATAAACTGCTTCAGATTATTTTTAGAAGATGAGGAATAAGTAGCATTTAAAAGGTGAAGGGAAGACTTGGAACAGGGAGTTAGAAGTGGGCACTCTGAGGGGAGTATGGTAAAAAATAGTAAACTGTGTTTATTATTCTAATATACCTTCTGAATTTCCTGTCTGAAAGTTAAAAGGCTTCTATTTTTATTTTGTATCTTCTAATATGGGAAAATAATTTGTAGTTTTTTACAAACTGTTCTGATATTACTGAACTTAATCCCAGTTAGGAATATTATGAACTTGTCTAGTCTCTGGTAAACTAATGAACTCACTAATTTATCTGTGTGGTAGATGCAGCATCTAAGATGGCCCCCGTGACCCCATCCCCTGGCACTCACGCCCTCATGTGACCCCTTTTCCTTGGGTAAGGGCTGGACTTACTGACTTGCTTCTAACAGGATACAACAGAAGCGAGGGGATGTCAATTCCAAAGTGGGGTCTTTAAAAGAACTGTGATTTCTGCTTGGGTGCTCTCTTCACACGATGGCTCTCTCTGGGCTATGAGGCAGCCCCACAGAGAGGGCCATGTGCGTGAGGTCAGAAGCAGATTTCCGAGGCCAGCCAACAGTCACTGAAAGAACTCAGAAGCATATCCTCCATCAGTCGAGCCTAGGGATGACTGCAGCCTCCTAAGAGGCCCTGAGTCAGAACCACCCAGCTGCTACTCCTGGATTCCTAACCTACAGAAATTACGACATAATAAACGTTTGCTGTTTTAAGCTGCTAAGTTACAGCAGCAATAGATAACTGATACATGTTACATCCCAAAGAGCAGTGCATAACACATTTAAGACTGCCCTCATTCTAAGTCTTCAATTTTGTTGGTTTCATCTAACAACTGGGAGGGAAATGCATCCAACCATATAAAAATAAGTAGTTTGTCTGTAGATCTGTTCCTGCATAGATTTTCACCAAACTTTAAGACTATGTTTGGGATGGTATCAATTATAATATAAGCCTCTATGGCATTAAAAAAAAACCTCAGTTGAGGGTGGAGTTTGTCTAACAGACAGGTGGTCCTACTCTAGAACAGCTGAAATTGAGGCACAAGAAGCCCATGGAACTGCTGATCAGGAGAGACAAATCTCACGTATTAAAACATTTGGGCCAGAGAAAACAAACCCTAGTTTAAATGAGCACCACCAGTACCCCCAACCCCCCGGACCCCATCAAAGGTCACTGAGGAAGAAGTTCAGAGCCACAGATATTAAGTGGAGATGCCTCTCTATGTGGCATGTACCCAGATGAGTGGAGACTTTAAGGATGGTAAGCGACTCTCCCGAGAAGTGGTGAGGAGACCATCTGACATATAGGACGGTTCAATTTCAATAAACACTTATTATGTATCCTGTGTGTCAAGCACAGACATTGATTACTGGTCTGGAGGAATTTACAATCTGACAGAGAAGTGAGACTTAGATGTTTTAAAATTAAGATTATAAAACTGGATATTGTATTAGTTTACTATTGCTTCTCTGACAAATTACCACAAATTTAATGACTTAATACAGATTTATTTTCTTACAGTTCTGGAGGTCAGAAGCCCAGAATGGGTATCACTGGGCTAGAATCAAGGCGTTGGTAGGGCCGTGTGTCTTCTGGAGGCTGTAGAGGAAAATCTGTTTCCTTGTCTTTTCCAGCTTCTGGAGACTGCCCATGTTCCTTGGCACGTGGCCCTTTTCTCCTTTTTCAAAGCCAGCAGTATAGTATCTTCAAATCTCTCTCTGACTCTTCCATATTCAAAGGACCCTCATGATTAAATGGAGCCCACCTGGATAATCCAGGTTACTCGCCTATTTTAAGGTTATCTGATTAACAACCTTAATTCCATCTGTGTCCTTAATCCTCTCTGCCATGTAAAATAACATATTTCACAGATCCTGGTGATTAGGACATGGATGTCTTTAGGGAGGCCATTATTCTGCCTACCACAGATACATTCCTAAAATCACATTATTTAAAGCAATTTCCAACTGTCCATCTCTGTCTGCATAAAATAGTCTTAGAAGGTTGAAATGCTGTAAGAACAGCCTGTGATGAACCTGGCACTAGTATGCTGAATGGGATGTCTATGACTGATGATTAAGACACAAACAGATTAAGGAACATAAACCTGAATCAGGACCAGCCAAAAGAGATCCTGAAATCCTCTGCCCCTGAAGAGGTACCCACCCCAACTGCAGTACTCCCTCTGCACTAATGGCCTGATTTGTAACTGTTCTTTCCTATTATAAATCAAGGGGACTTCTGAGATCTGTTCTTAAGACTATTAAGTGATTACAGAGTTAAAAAAAAAAAAAAAGGAAATAATTTGAGATCCATACCAATGAAAACTACTTTCTGTTCTTAATATAACAAAGCAAGTCGTCTTCTATACTTTCCCTCTCCGTCTCCCACAAAACCCTCTCCTCATACTCTTGGAGCTCTTGTCTCCTTTCCTTAGCACTTAAAATCTTCCAATAGGGGCCAGCCACATGGCTGAGTAGTTCGAGTTCTGCCTGCTCTGCTTCAGCAGCTCAGGTTCCTGGGTTCGAATCCTGGGCGTGGACCTGCTCCACTTGTTAGACATGCTGCAGGGGCAACCCACACACAAAGTAGAGGAAGACTGGCAGAGATGTTAGCTCAGGGCTAATCTTCCTCAAGCAAAAAAAAAAAAAAAAAAGAGGAGGATTGGCAGCGGATGTTAGGTCAGGGAAAATCTTCCCCACCAAAAAAAAATCTTCCAATAGTCATCTATACTTGTGTCCTTTACTTCTTGTGGCTCATTCACTTTATATCTTTACAAATGCCTTTTTCACCTCTGTATTAAAACTCCAAGAACTACCTTAACCTTTCAATTACTGAACCCCAAGGGTTGTACCGATTCCTTGAATTCTCAGCAGCATTTGGGGGCTATGCATTGTTCTGAGCATTTTTTGAGAAATTTCTCCTTTAAATTCTCCTTTGATTGTTCTCTTTCCTTCTTGCCTGTGACAGAGCTTCCTGAATGCCACAGATAGATTCCCTCAGCCTCGAGGCAGCAGGTAGGGCTGAGCCTACCAAAGCGCCTGGCCTGGTTACTCCTGGCTTCCATCAGTCTCTCCTTCTTGTGTTCCAAGGTGCTTTGTAAATATTCTCTAATTGTGAATGACATTAAAATGTTGAAAAGCACTGCCCTCTAAAGACATATGTTCTCTGGGCTTTATGCTTTATCCAGACCTCTTTTCCCTGTCCTCTGTGGACGACTTCTTTTAACTTGAACATGCTTACAAGAGCCATTCCAAGGACCTCACATAATAAACACCAATTCATCATCCTCAACCTTTTTATCAGGGACTTCTAGCTCAATTTCTGCTTGTTTTGATGCAAATAGTCTCCATTTATTGAACAAATACTCACTGAATACCTATGTAAAAGGTACTGTGCCAGGCAGTGGGGAGAGAACCCTGAACTTTGGAGGGCTAAAGCTGATTTTCAACTTCCTATTGGCCAGGAAGTTGAAACACTTTCTAAAGTACTCAGAGTACAAATTAAACATAATGACAAGGTAATTATCGAATACTTGCCTATTTCTATCCTAACAGGTCTTTAAACCTAACATTTCTAACACTGTTCTTTTCCTTAGCCAGCTTTTCCTATGTCTCTATTTTTATTAAAGGCACAGCCATTGTTCTCCAAGTCACCCAAGTTCAAAACTTCAGGAATGGGTTGGATGTTAGTTGGATTTTTATCCGTCCTGTGCTGGCTCCAAGAGAGGAAAAGGGTGAACTTTGGTTCCCCGTGAAGAAGAAAGGAAACGGCAAGTCTCTAGTTCAATCTTCCTCCATCAAGAAAAGTTGAGGTTGTTTTACTTCTGGACTACCATTTCTTCTTGTATCTTACTATTTCCTCACTGGATTTTAATATCTAGTAATTTGAGCAGAGTAAACTCTGAGTACTCATGTCTAAATTTCTTCATTTCACACTCACACTGAAATAATGACTTATCTGAGCATAGAAATGCACATTATTTCCCCTCAGTATTTTGAGGACATTGCTTCATTATCTTCCTTACTTAGTGTTTAAGTCTGATGACAATTTGGTTCTCATTCTTTCTAAGAAATCTATACTCTCCAGAAGCTTCATATTTTTTTCTTTATACGTTTTTTAATGTAATGAGATTACATGTTCATGGGTCCAAGTGTAGAATTATTTTTCTATTTTTTTAATTGAGTTCAAAATAGTTTACACATCAATGTGAGATTTCAGTTGTACATTATTTCTCAACTGTCACCACATAAGTGCTCCCCTTCACTCCCTGTGCCTGCCCGCCATGCCCCTTCCCCTGATAACCACTGAACTGTTGTCTTTGTCCATGTACTTGTTTATATTCCACATACGAGTGAAATCATCTGGTGTTTGTCTTTCTCAGACTGGCTTATTTCACTTAGCATAATTCCCTCCAGGTGTTTCCATGTTATTGCAAATAGGATGAATTTGTCTTTTTCTATGGCTGAGTAGTATTCCATTGCATATATACATACCACATCTTCCTTATCCAATCATCAGTTGATGGGCACTTGGGTTGCTTCCATGTCTTCGCTATTGTACATAGAGCTGCGACAAACATAGGGGTGCATATGTTACTTTGGATTGTTGATTTCAAATTGTTTGGCTAGATACTAGTAGTGGGAGAGCTGGGTCATACGGTATGTCTATTTTTGGTTTTTGAGGAATCTCCATACTGTTTTCCATAGTGGCTGCACCAGTTTGCATTAACACCAGCAGTGTACGAGGGTTCCCTTCTCTCCAACATTTGTTATTTTTAGTCTTAGTGATTATAGCCATTTTAACAGGCATAAGGTGGCATCTTAGTGTAGTTTTGATTTGCATTTCCCTGATGATTAGTGATGTTGAACACCTTTTCATGTGTTTATTGGCCATCTGTATATCTTCTTTGGAAAAATGTCTGTTCATCTCCTTTGCCCAGTTTTTGATCAGGTTGTTTGGTTTTTTATTGTTCAGTTGTGTGAGTTCCATATATATTTTGGAGATTAACCCATTGTCAGATATATGATCTGCAAATATTTTCTCCCAATTGGTGGGTTGTCTCTGTTTTTATTCTAGTTTCTTTTGCCTTGTAGAAGCTCTTTAGTCTGATGAACTCCCACTTGTGTATTTTTTCTTTTGTTTCCCTTGCCTGAGAGCACATGGTATATGAAAAGATTCTTTTTAGTTTGATGTCAAAGAGTATACCACCGATATTATCTTCCAGGAGTTTTACAGTTTCAGGACATATCTTCAAGTCTTTGACCCATTTTGAGTTTATTTTTGTGTATGGTGTGAGATAGTGGTCTACTTTCATTTTTTTTATTTCTTTGGAATTTTTACCATTCTCTTCTTTTTATCTGTTCCTTCCTTGTAGACTTTTTAACCCTCTGTGACTTTGTGCTGCATGTCGGAAGAAATTCCTTGGCTCAGTTTCCCAGGTTAGTAACTGTAGGGGAGGAAGATATTTCCTCTACCTGCTCTGGGTCCTTCTGGCCAGACAATGAATTAAATTCACATGAGACAGAATAACAGGAGAAAATTAAACAAAGCTTTATAACATGTATACATGGGAGAGACCTAGAAAAACTGAGTAACTCACCAAAATGGTGGAAGCTCTCACCTTAAACTCCATCCTCAGCTAAAGACAAAGGAGGATGTTGGGGGCGGGGGGCGGGAGTCAGTTACGGGAGATCACCAGAAAAGCACAGTAAACAAGAGTCAGATTATCATGCAGACTTGAGTCCTTGCCTTCCGCATTGATAAGAGTTTCTAGAGATAAGGTCATCCCCTCTTCTTCCTGGTCCAGAGAGGCAGACACCTTTACAGATGGAGATTTCCCTTACAGATAGAAACGTCTCTTAACAAAGGGTAAGTAAATTCTACTTTCCAGAGTTTCTCTCATGTCTGCAGTTTTTAAAAGTAACCAGCCCAAAATAATCCTCATGCCAAAGAGACATATCAGGGAGTGGCCAATTCCAGTCCCCACCATAACTCAGTCTTTGGTTGTGAACATTCTGCTTAACTCAGTTTTTTCTTTTAAGATAAAAATTTCAATTTCTGCTATCTCTGGTTAGTGTTTTTTTAATGACTGCACTATCCTCTGACATCTCTGAAGCTATTTCATATTTATCCACATGTAACGTTTTTGACAGTGTTCTTTCCCTAATGTTCAAGTTGTCATCTGATATCATTTTCCTTCACTAAAGAACTTTAACACTTGTTGTTCTACAGGTATGCCTGCAACAAATTCTCTTAATTTTCTTTTATCTTATTTTATTTCACTCTTTATTCTTAAAGGATATTTTCACATGATAAATCTAAGTTGATAGTTTTTTTCCTGTAGCACTTTAAAGATGTTTCACTGTCTATTGGCCTCTGTTGTTTCTGGTGGGAAGCCAAAGGGAATTCAAATTATTCTTCTCTTGCATACAATCAATGTGCCATTTTCCTCTGGCTGTTGTTGTGTTTTTTTTTTTTAAAGTGTCTCAGACAAGATTGAATCTGGCACTAACTAGGACATGATGGCAACTCCGATTGCTTGTTTTTGAGGAACATTAGCCCTGAGCTAACATCTGCTGCCAATCCTCCTCTTTTTGCTGAGGAAGACTGGCCCTGAGCTAACATCTGTGCCCATCTTCCTCCACTTTATATGTGGGATGCCTACCACAGGATGGCTTGCCAAGGGGTGCCATGTCTGCACATGGGATCCGAACCAGTGAACCCCAGGCCGCCAAAGCAGAACATGCACACTTAACTGCTGCGCCACCAGGCCGGCCCCCTCCTCTGGCTGTTTTCAAGATTTTTCTCTTTGTCTTTAGCTTTCAGAAGTTTGACTATGATGGATTTAGGCATAGTTTTCTTCATATTTATCCTTAAGAGTTCACTTACAGCTTCTTGACTTTCTAAAGTTTTATCTTTCACCAAATTTGGTAATTTCCATTATTTCAACTAATTTTTTATGCCTCATTCTCTCTCTTCTTCTTCTCCAATTACACCTATGTTAAGACATCTTGATATTTCCCTACAGATCTATTGGTTTTGTTTTCAGATTGATTTTTATTAATATACTTTCAAGTTCACTGACTCCTTCCTCTGTCATTTCCATTCTGCTGTTAAACCCATCAAGTGAATTTTTTCCTTAAAAATATCATATTTTTCAGTTCTAGAATTTCTATTTGTTTGTTTTTGTTCTATACTTTCTCTCCCTTGACTGATATTTCATATCTTTTGGTTCATTGCATGTTTTTCTTTATATCACTGAGAAAAATTATAATAAGTGCCTTAAAATTCTTGCCTGTTCCAACATCTGGATCATTTTGGGATCAGTCTCTATTGATTATCTTTCTTCTGTAGAATGAATCACATTTTCCTGTTTGTCAAGTAATTTTGTATTGTATCTATATATGTTGCAGCTATTATGCCATAGAAGTTATATATCTGTTATATTCAGGAGTGGTGATTTTTTCTTTTTAAAAATTCAAATTCTGTCTCTTAAGTGGCAGTTCAAATCACAGTTTAGTTCTTTCAGATGGGCCACATCTATGTTGTTTCAGCCTCAGAGGGAGATTTGTGAGGAATTTATTCACAGTAGCTGGTGCTCATGCTCTCTGACTCTCTCCTTTTTGGGACTTCCTTCTCACTTTCCAATGACTATGGTTGCACTAAACTCTGTCCCTGGTTATTAGGCCAGAACAATTTCAAGTCTTGTATCAGAGTTTTACCCACCCTGCATGGCACAGATCAGGTTTACTCTCAAGCTAGAATTGCCTCTCCCTTCTTCCAACTGTTGAGTATCCTCCAGTGCATGTCTGCTTTTGGTCATTCTCCAGAAAGTTGTTTTTGTATTTTATCCTGGGCTTATGATGTTATCTGTAGGCAAGTTGGTACAATTGGAGATTTTTTGGCCACATAAAATTACAGTCCTCTGAAGACATAAATTACACTTTCTATAGTCTTCTTTGTTCAATTAGCTTTGGTATTTTAAATGCTCATTCTTTTGTTGGATCAGCACAGCCTTGCAGAAGCTCTTTAGTCTGATGATGTCCCATTTGTTTACTTTTTCTTTTGTTTCCTTTGCTTAAGCAGACATAGTATTCAAAAAGATGCTTCTAAGACCGATAAAGATTGTACTGTCTATATTTTATTCTAGTTTTGTGGTTTCATGTCTTACCTTCAAGTCTTTAATCCATTTTGAGTTAATTTTTGTGTATGGCAAAAGATAATGGCCTACTTTTGTTCTTTTGCATGTGGCTGTCCAGTTTTTCCAACACCATTTATTGAAGAGACTTTCCTTTCTCCATTGTATGTTCTTGGCTCCTTTGTCAAAGATTAGCTGTCCATAGATGTGTGGTTTTATTTCTGGACTTTCAATTTTGTTCCATTTATCTGTGTGTCTGTTTTTGTACCAATACCATGCTGTTTTGACTATTATAGCTTTGCAGTATATTTTGAAGTCAGGGGTTGTGATGCCTCCAGCTTTGTTCTTTTTTCTCAGGATTGCTTTAGCTTTTTGGGGTCTTTTGCTGCCCCTTATGAATTTTAGGATTCTTCGTTCTATTTCTGTGAAGAATGTTATGAGGATCGCACTGAATCTGTAGATGGCTTTAGGAAGTATGGACATTTTGACTATGTTTATTCTTCCAGTCCACGTGCATGGAATATCTTTCCATTTCTTCATGTCATCATTGATTTATTTCAATAATGTCTTATAGTTTCATTGTATAGGTCTTTCACTTCCTTGGTTACATTTATTCCTAGGTATTTTATTCTTTTTGTTGCGATTGTAAATGAGATTTATTCTTGAGATCTTTTTCCATTAGTTCATTATTAGAGTATAGAAATGCAACTAGTTTTTTAAGTTGGGTTTGTACCCTGCAACTTTCCTGTAGTTGTTGACTATTTCTAATAGTTTTCCAATGGATTCTTTAGGGTTTACTATATACAGAACCATGTCGTCTGCAAAGAGTGAGAGTTTCACTTCTTCCTTGCCAATTTGGATTCTTTTTCTTTCTTTTTCTTTCGTAACTGCTCTGGCCAAAACCTCCAGTACTATGGTGAATAAGAGTGGTGAGAGTGGGCACCTTTGTCTTGTTCCTGTTCTGATAGGTATGGCTTTCAGTTTTCCCCCGTTGAGTATGATGCTGGCTGTAGGTGTCATATATGGCCTTTATTATGTTGAGGTATTTTCTTTCTATACCCATTTTATTGACAGTTCCTATCAAAAATGGATGTTAGATCTTGTCAAATGCTTTCTACGCATCTATTGAGATGATCATGTGGTTTTTATTGCTCATTTTGTTAATGTGGTGTATCACACTGATTTGCAGATGTTGAGCCATCCCTGCATCACTAGTATAAATCCCACTTGATCATGGTGTATGATCCTTTTGATGTATTGCTGTATTCAGTTTGTCAATATTTTGGTGAGGATTTTTGCATCTTAGTTCATCAGCAATATTGGCCTGTAATTTTCCTTGTGTTGTCCTTGTCTGGCTTTGGGATCAGAGTGATGTTGGCCTTGTAGAATGAGTTTGGAAGTGTTCCATCTTCTCAATTTTTTGGAATAGTTTGAGAAGGATAGGTATTAAATCTTCTTTAAATGTTTGGTAGAATTATTCTGAGGAGCCATCTGGTCTTGGACTTTTATTTTGGGGGACGTTTTTGATTCTGTTTCAATCTCTTGTGATTGGTCTCTTCAGATTCTCTACTTCTTCTTGATTCAATTTGGGAAGATTGTATGACTCTTCAGAATGGAAGAATGGATCCATTTCTTCTTGACCGTCCAATTCTATATATACTTATTAAGTCCATCTGGTCTAGTTTTTCATTTAATTCCACTATTTCCATGTTGACTTCCTGTCTGGATGATCTATCTATTGATGTAAGTGGGGTGTTGAGGTCCTCTACTATTATTGTGTTGCTGTTAATTTTTCCTTTTCGGTCTGTTAATAGTTGCTTTATGTACTTTGTATGCTTTCCTTCCCTTTAACGTTATAGTGTTTGCTAACCTGTTCTGATAAAGAGCTGCAGTTCTCTGATTTTGTCTGACAATTTATCTCCTTGCTCCAGGCTTTGTAAACCTTATTTTTCCCCCCCGGAACAGGGTCTTTCTTGGTCATTTCTTGTAGGGGGTGTCTTGTGGCAATGAATTCCCTCAGCTTTTGTTTAGCTGGATTTTTATTTCTTCATCGTATGTGAAGGATAGCTTTGCAGGATAGAGTATTCTTGGTTGAAAGTCTTGTCTTTCAGAATTCTGAATATATCATTCCACTCTCTCCTAGTGTGTAAGGTTTCTGCTGAGAAATCCACTGACAGCCTGACAGGGGTTCCTTTATAGCTTATTTTCTTCTTCCTTGCTGACCTTAATATTTTTTATCTAAATATGCCAGGTTTACTAAAATATGCCTCAGAGGAGGTCTTTTTACATTGATGTAATTAGGTGGTCTATTGGCTTCATGTCCTTGTATGTCCAGTTTCTTTCCCAGGTTTGGGAAGTTCTCAGTTATTATTTCTTTGAACAAGCTCTCTGCTCCCTTCTCCCTCTCTTCTTCCTTTGGGATACCTATAATCCTTATGTTACTTTTCCTAATTCAGTCAGATATTTCTTGAAGTCTTTTTTTTTTTTTTTGAATCTTAGTTCTCTCTCCTCCTCCACTTGAAGCATTTCTAGGTTTCTATCTTCAAGGTCACTAAGTCTCTCCTCCATAAAGTCCACTCTATTTTTTATGTTCTGTATATTATTTTTTATCTCACTAGTTGTGTACTTCATATGCAAAATTTTTTTAGTATTTTTTAGAGCATCAGTCTCTTTGGTGCAGTATTCTATTCCTTCTGTTCATTAATTTTATTCCTAAGCTCACTGAACTGTCTTTTTGAGTTTTCTTATAACCTCTAGTTTATGATAGCTATTTTGAATTTTCTGTTAAATTGTAGTCTTCTGTGACTTCATGTTTGGTTTCTGGAGAGTTGTCATTTTCTTTCTATTTTGCAGTGTTACTGTAATTCTTCATGGTGCTTGATGAATTGATCCTCTGCCAGCACGTTTGTGGTAGTAGTCACCTTTTCTTATTTGGGTACAGCTTTGGTTACTTTGCATCTGGTCACCTTGGTCTTGTTTTCCTCCACTGGCTTTCTACAGCCTTGAATCCTGCTGTCCTGTGCACCACCTGCACTGTTGCTGTTCCCAGGTTGTCTTGGGGTGCTGGGTTCATAAGTATCACTGTCACTGGACAGGGCCTGAAGACCCGGGGACTTGCAGACAGCCCCTGCTGGTGGAGCTGGTATCAGGGTTGCTGCCCCTGGGGGCTAGGTCACGGGTTCTGCTGTGGCACCTGTTGCAGATTCCACCTGCCACTGTTGGGGGGGGGGGAGTGGGCTAGGGCTGTTTTTTTCTGTTCCCACTAGAACAGGTCTGCTCGTAGTTGTGCCAGTGGCTGCCCAGTGTTCATGTGGGCCAGCTGCAGCCACTCAGTGAGATCCCTTTGCGCTTCTTGGGTAGGTCATGTTCGTGTGGGCAGGGCTGTCACTCAGGCGGGCTACCTTTGCATGGGCTGAGCTGCCGCCACTTGGCAGGGAGAGTTCATGTGGCCAGGGCTGCTGTGGCATGATGGGTACTCCCACAAGCCGGGCTACCCCCACCTCCACTCAAGCATGCTGGCTGGGGTTATGTGGATCCTCGACCTGGACTGTTGCCACCAGGGAGAGGGAGGAGGCCACACCCCTAGTTCCACTGCTTCCTGGGGGTCCAGTCCACCCACTTTTGGAGGTATAGCTGCATGGATCTCTGAGGCATCCTGTTGTGCTGTATAGGAAATCCTCTGTTGGTTAATGGATATTAATTTAGCTGTAACTTAAGGGGAGAGAAAAAGAGAACTCACTCCATCATGATGCCGATGTCACTCTTAAGGTTCTCCTGTTTTAACATGCTCCCAAAACTCTTTCAATCTGAGACCTAACAGACTTCTCTTTCTCCTATCAAATTGGCTTCTCCAGCTTCTTGAGTTTTTTATCCTTTTTTTATTGTGGTAAGAATACCTAATATGAAACCTACCCTCCTAACAAAAATTTAAGCACACAATCCAGTATTGTTGACCATAGGCACAAGGTTATACAGTGATCTCTAGATCTATTATACAGTTTCAATCTCTAGATCTTACAATTTTCTTGTTCCTTCATTTCTGAGATTCAGTACAGCAAAGGAGTACCCTGGGAGCAATAATCTATCCTCCTAAAAAGGAAGTGAGGAGAGGATAGACTGACTGCAAATTTTAATTTTTCCTCAGTCACATATAGTTATTTTCATTTACTTGTTTTAAAATAGCAACACAAAGGGAAAAAGAACATTTTGCTGCCAGAAATCACTGAGCAGGCTTGGGGTTGGAAGGGAAATAGAGATTAGGGAAAGTGGAGGAGGAGGATATAAAGTAGACTGGCATTCAATCCATTTCAATCTCCTTTCAATCTGCCTTTCTATACTGCAGAGACTAGAAAGCTAAAAACTTAATTCCCTAGACTGCACTGTAGCTAAGGTTCTCGAGTTAGGTTTTGCCAATTATGGGCAATTACTTGAGAACTGGAAGGTAGAGGTGCAGCAGAGTCTGTATGTGCTATTAATCCTCTTTGCACGTAGTTTTTCTGTAGCAGTGTTAGAACTCGCAGTGTCTCTGATCACTAGAGCTTCATGGGTATTGGGGGACAGTTATGAGAAATTCATTTTGTTATTACAGGTACAAGTAGATTCACCATGGCTTTGGAGCCAGGAGCTTCCCAATTCAACAACTCCTAATGCTAGAAGTGGCAGTTACTCCCTTGGTGGTCTGGGTCTGTGATGTGGCTTTGGGAGTCATTCCTGAAAGGTTGATCTAGAGTCTGTTTCTTCAGCCATCACAGTGATTCTCTAAGCCATTTAAGAATAAACTCCTTCCTGCCTAGAATTGCTGGAGTAAATTTTGTTTTCTGCAACTGAACCAATGTAGGTGGGAAAGTTTACTCCTTTTATTTTTGTCAGCTTTAATCCCATTCCAGAATTTCTGGGTATTACTGACTCTTCCAACTATTTTTATCATTTTTCTTTAAGTACTTCTATTTTTTTTCTACTTTCTTTTCTTTCTCTCAAAAAGGCGGCATAGGTTACCATTAATATTTTATGAAATAAGGTATTAATTGCCAGATGTTGGATGTTATTGAACTTTATGAACTTTTTTCATTTTTTAAACTTTATAGTGCATGTATAAATATGGAAAATTCAAATGGGAAAAAAGCTCTGCAATTCCAAATCAAACGCAAATGTTCAGTATAGGCTCCAAAATGCTTTTCTTTCACAATAATGATAAAGTTTATCTCTTGGCAACTCCCACTAGAATGCTGTAAAATAAAGTATGCCAACTTATCTCACTCTGTGAAAACCCTAAAGTATATTAGCTTGTCAAGTTTGTGTATTCATGTAAGATGCTACTAAGTTTTATGTTTCAATAAATTAGTATTTTCCAGTTGTCATTAATTAGGCACAAGTTTTAAAAATATGCCAAGGCAGAAATTGTACTCCAAAAACATTGTGTAGTTCTGAGGTCTTATTGCCTTATTAACCTTGAACATTATTTATGAAAATTGAACACAGAAATTTGTTATATAGAATGTTTTGAGTGATTAAGTTGACTCTGGTATAAACAGTGTAAAGGTGAGTGTTTTTAACTTATCTAAAGGATTTTTTTTAACTACTGTGGTTAGATTGCTGATTTTCAGTTCAGAAACATAATAGCTCAGCAGTGAAGTTTTACTAAAAATAAAGAACTAGGTGTCATTAGTTCCAGCAGTCATAATCTAAGTCTTCTACTCAGAAAGCAGTGCCATTTCCCAGGTACACTTGATGATATTACAAAGTATTAAAATATAAAATAAAAAAGATCAGTATTCCCTGAATAAATCTAATAGGGAGGCTGCATATGAGAGTGTTTCCAGACGTTTTGTTCTACAGATCTGTTTATTCTTGTGCAGTATCCACTGCTTAAAGGAAACTTTTAAGCAGAAAAGAAATATAGTTATAAATTACTTAAATAGCAGATCCTCTGCATATCTGACCACATGATAATTTCCAACCACCTCTGCATTATGACCACTGTGGTCTGGATGACCAATTTTACAAAGCAGATGTTTAAAATGCAAATTCTAAACAAACTGTAACATGTCAGTACTCTTACTCCTCCGTTTGTTCTCCTCAGATAACTCTTGTCTCCTACATAGCCATCCGCTTGGTGACACTGCTCTACTTTCCAGCCTCTTTCCAGCTCACTGACAAGTTTTATAAAAAGTCATAAAAGGAAAGTGCTCTCTAGTGTGTGCAGGTTGAGGATGCTCTTAGTGCAATAGAACACAAAAATTTCAAGAGGAGTCCAAAAATTAAACTATTCTTAACCAAATTAGTAACAGAGTCTTTCAGAACGAAGAATGTCTTTAGTTGAATGTCTAGTATTAACTGGAGAAACATAGTTGTACTAAATTCACTTAGGAAATATAATAAAGCGAAGACACCAGAGTTAGATTTAGATATTACATATATTTCATCCTTTCCAACTAAAAACAGACTCTAACATAGAACAAACAAGTAAAGACAGTATACATGCAATACAGAAAAAGTATTATAACTAAGGTGATTTTTCCATGGATTCTTGTGAGATTTTTAATTTTATATTTTATCTTAACGATACGACTGACAGGCACAGAAAATTTAAGACCACCCTTCCTAGATTTTCCACCTGTTAAGAGTTTGAGAACCCTGATTCCAGCAGAATTATAGGCAGTGGCCTCTAGGAGGAAGCTGTGGCCATTCACAGCTTCAGTGGGTCACAGACAGGCAGGGAGCTGCAGCTTGTGCGTTAGCGTAGTAGAGGGCAGAAAGGGAGCTGCTTTATGCTCTCCTCAATCAAGATCTGAAGATCAAAGGTTACTTTAAAATGGAAGGATCTTAAAGGAACAGAGTTGCAAGTAGTTCTAACATTCATAAATGAGTAGTCTAAGAAACAATTTCCTTCTAATTCTTACCTCAAACACTATATTATTACAAAGTATGGCATATCTAGATAATACTCAATGCCAGATGATACCAAGCAATTGGAATTATTGTTAATTTTGCTAGATGTGAATATGGTATTGTGGTTATGTAAGAAGACAACCATATTTTTCAGAGACATATTTGGAAATGCATGGGGGAAGATGACAAAAAGTCTGGAAATCGCTTTAAATCATTTTGGAGACAGCAGCAGCAACAGAGATGGATAAAGTAAGTGTAAATTGTGAAATTCTGGGTGATGGGTACACAGTATTGTTATTCTGTTATACTTTTGTATGTCTGAAATGTTTCAGAATAAAAAACCAATCCTTAAAGAAGAAAAAAAGAAACAGAACTATGTAAAGAAGGAATTTCACACCACCTGATGTTTTAAAAAAATGGGTCATTCAAAAAAAGAGTCCTTTAGCTTAGATCTTTATACTCACTGGACATTTAGAGCTTAGAATATGGGTACAAATATGGAGATTAAAATGTTTGTTCTTATTAATACGCAGTTACTTGAGAAATTCAATCAACTTCCCCTTTAGATATGTGAGAGATTCAACTGCAAAGAAGAAAGATATTTCAGGGAATACTAAATTTTGCTCTGTGAATAAGTGAGTATTAAACAGGTATTATTTTACTATAGAGACATAAACTTTATTAAGATTTATTTTTCTGCTTGCATTATAATTGGGCTAAAAATTCAGCAACTAAATGTGGCTCATTTAAAATGTGGCCCAGATTTCTATTTATTTATTTTTATTTTTTTATTTTTTTATTGAGTTAATGATAGGTTACAATCTTGTGTGATTTCAGTTGTACATTAATGTTTGTCATTCGTGTTGTAGGTGCACCACTTCACCCTTTGTGCCCACCCCCCACCCCACCTTTCCCCTGGTAGCCACTACCAGATTTCTCTTTATTTAAATAGAAATAGGTATATTTATACATAGAGCGAATGCTAAAAAACATGTTTATTTTTTGAGTGACATGAACAAAAGCCTGCCTGGTGGAAAAAGCATTAAGACAAAAGTGGGCTCACAGTCTGGCTTTTGCACCTGTCTGAAGAAATCAGGAAGCAATCTGGCTGGACCCTGAAGTGAGTTCAACCCACGTCTACCCAGAACAGCACTACTTGGAGGTGACTTTAAGATTTCTCTTGTTCAACCGTGAATTCTTCTTCATCAAAGCCAAAAATCTCCTGTTGTAGCAAGGAGTTGTTTTAATGCTTTTTAAATTAACCCGGTACAGAGTTTGTTTTCTGAGGTGAGAAGCTACTAGTTTTTATATTTTTCTATTTATCCATATTGTTCTCTTTTGAAAATTAACGTTTCATTCTTCTATAAAAATAAATTGGAAATATGATGAGGCTTTATAAAGTTCATACCCTATAAATTGGTCATTTCATGTACATAAACTAGTCTAAAGTTATCATTTGTAATGTGGTTAAACATCTATATGAAAAATATTCTTTGTGCATCCACAGGATGCAGTATTTTGCAGACACTAAATTCATGCTTTAAGGAATATATAAAGACTAGGAAAATGCTTATGTAAATGTTGAGGAAAAGTAGTATATTTATAACCATAAATTCTGGTTCCAATTTTAGAAAAAAATTTCATATATGGAAAATGGAAATGAAATACACCAAAATGATAGTAGCTAAAATCTTCAGTTGCATGACTTCCTTCACCAAACTTTCCATAGTTTTTGGATTTTCCATAAGGATGCCTTTTCATTGAAATCTGGAAAAACTTACTTGTACTTTTACAATGGCCATACTACCTCTTTAAGGACTGCTGACACAAACCACAACCAAACAAAATGATATTTGGCACCAATGCACTTTTGCTATTCCATTTTATTAACCTATCACAAGCTAGGAAAAATAAAGTGGTGCCCTATCCCCCTACAAAAAATTTTAACTCAGATTGATTCTGGGTCTCTTGGGAATAATTTCAACATAAAAGTTTTTTTTAAAGGGCTGATAATGTTTCACTTCAGAATAAGTTCCTGTTTTTAAGACTCTCTCCAATATAAACTTTTTTTTTTTTGCCAGAGTTACAATTTTATTTGGCCTGTACAAGAATATAGATATCTGTGCTTCTAAGTAAAAAGTATTACATTATTCTTTATTACATAAGGGTCTCGAGTAATTGACATGGCAATCCCATTCATCAAGGAAAATTCCTTCCTTCCAGCACACATAGCAGTGGCAAAAGCTTAGCCAGCAGATTATTATGGCTCTCTTGATCACAAAAAAGTGTCCCCTAGTTTCAATGAGGTATACAGGTCCCTAAAAGGTGATCCAAGTTTTGACATTAGAAATAATGCACATAATATTCACAAGAGAATCTTAAGGGCATGGGCCATGACTTCTACAAATTTATAATAGAGTCCACAAGGCTGGGCATAGAGTAGAAACCTAAGAAACACTTGAAGAATGAATTACATTTCCATAGCCAATTCTATTTTCCTACTGTTTAGAAGCACAGTTTAAAATGGTGGTGTGGCAGAAACCTTTGATATTAAGAGTTGTAGGAACGACTATGGCCCCCTCTCATCTATAAATACTCTTCTACCTTTGGGTGGATACTTAGAATGTTCATTGATAGAACATTGTATGATATGATCAGATGCTACCAAATGGCATTCCTTCACTCAGCAGCTATGTCACAATCGTGTTGTGCTCCTTGGCTCCTAACTAAATGGTTTGTACCTAGTGAACCAAAGAATGCCCCAAACAAATAGCTTACCTTAGAAATTCTTTCAGTTCAAGGCTTATAGTGCCTCATCGTATCAAATTTGATCTTAAAATCTGCAAAGTTCATTTCTAAGAAATATCTGTATTAAAATGTTTCTGAGAACAGAAATTTTTAGGCGCTAAAAAATCACAGTAACTGTCAAAGTCAACATAGAATAGGATCTTGAAAATCAAAAGCTTAAATTTTAGCTGAGCATGCTCAGGCTATCTTTATTAAATAATTAGAATTAGAGGTTCATGTGGCAGAAGACATTAGCACCAAACTACATCATCTTCATGAAGACCCTACCTCAGACTATATGTCTGGAAACAAATATGTAAGTAACTTTCAACATTCATTGTTCACAAAAACTTATATAGAAGGTGACTTTGTTTTATTTCCTCCCACAACAATATTCTCAATCAAGAAAATATCAGTCAATGCCTGTCTTGTACATGGAACACATTCACTTTCAACTCAGTGAACAGGTCAAAGCAGTGTCCTCCAATCACCTCCAAAGTGCAAAACAAACTTTGTTTTTTTGAGCAAGATTAGCCCTGAGCTAACATCTGCCACCAAATCTCCTGTTTTTGCTGAGGAAGACTGGCCCTAAGCTAACATTCATACCCACCTTCCTCTACTTTATATGTGGGACGCCTGCCACAGCATGGCTTGCCAAGCAGTGCCATGTCCGCACCTGGTATCTGAACTGGTGAACCCGGGGCTGCCAAAGCAGAAAGTGTGAACCCAACCGCTGTGCCACCGGGCCAGCCCCCAAAATAATTAATTTTTTAAAAATTTAAAAATAGAGATTATAGATATGTAAGTTTTAGCTCCTGCTAAGAGTAAGGAGATGGGAAAAGAAGCCAGCTGTGAATATATGGAGGGGTTCTTGGACCTAAGACTGATCATCACACATATGGTGCCCATATGAAGAGTTGGGTGGCTTAAGGAAATGCTAACAATTGATGATTAAAAAGAAGGCTGATAGATTTGTCAACCTGCCACTGAGACTTTAACATCTAACAGCGGATAAGTGGTAACACAGCTATTCTCTGTAGATTTGCATGATCAGAATTTCATTTCTGTAGCTCAGAAGATTCAAAGTTCACATTTCTGCACAAAGAAATTTCTAGATTGTACTAGATATATATAAACTTTTATACTAAATAATCAATTATTTTAGGGTATAGGATAGATGCCAAAACCATTTTAACTTCAAATTTTCCTGTCCATACATACATATTTCTATTTCTTCTTAAGCAAATAAAAATTGGAAGAAAAAATAATATTCTTGGGAGGAAACAGCATGCCAGGAAGTGCTAGCTTTTAGTCTTTGTGTTTCTACCCAAATTACAAGTGTTATTTACTTAAGAACATACACATGAAGGCACACTGTAAGGCAATTTTCACTGAAATATCTTCAGCTCTAAAACATAAGATACCACCAAAATTTTTTTAAAGTCCCAAATACGTAATAAAACACCAAACTTTAAAATATCATTTTTAAAGTTTCCCTTTAATTTTCTGATGAAACATTTAACATGTGCTATTATGGGAAGGTAAACACTGAAAATGAAATATCTGAATTCAAAACCACCAATTTTAATTGGTTTTTTACTCAGATCTTTCAAGCATTTGACAACTTGACCACGGTATTTTACCAGTTTGATAATTCTAATTGTGCATCCAGGAACTACGTATTTTTTCTCTGCCTGCTTTTCAATAATTAGTAAATCAGCAGTGTGCGCTTATATTGATATCCCTGATTTTGAACTAATGGATTATTTAGAAAATGGTAGTGCTCAAACTGGAAAATGCCAACATCAACAATGGCATCTGCTGAATACAAATAACTACTTGTAGCAATCAACTAAATACCAAATTAACTACTAGACAGAGAGTAAAGGTTACCAGATTATCATTAAGCAATATTTACTGAATACTTTCTACATGTCAGACACTAAACTAGCCACTACTAGGGAACCCAACAACCAAACACATAATGTTAGCAATAGGGATAATACTTATATAAAAGATGGTGGTCATGGAACCCTTCTGTGTTCCTCAAGGTCACTGGATGATTTAATAAGTAGTCTGTCACCTTTATCAATTCCTTACGTTTGACTTATATTAAATAATCGATACTCATTTTGTTTGGGATTGGGCTAAAGGGGTAGGTGAAAAGACAGATTACTTGAAATAAGTATAAACTCACATTCTCTTTCTCCCTTACCTCACCAAAGTATGCTTACTCTCTCTATATAGTTAATTGTGGAGCAAATAAATAAGCATGAATCCGTTTTATAAAGTTAATTACATCCTCAACTTTAATAATGCAGCTGCCTGCATTTGAAGAAGGCTACAGAGAGCGATGACTGAGAGGCCTACTGAGTGGAGCTGACGGTCCTTTCCATCCTAAGCACAGGGGCAGTGTTCTTTGATGTAGGCCTACTATTTGTGGTGTTACTATTTCTGACCTGACTCTTGGGTTCATCGCCTTTGCTCAGTCACCCAAGAGTTTAAATTACACTTTTGTAAGACGTTTTAAAGAAGGTACTAAATATACATTCACGGTTTAGCTAAGGCCATTGCTCTTTCGAAATAATCAAGAACATACTACAACTTAAAAGTTGTCTATCATAAACTTAACCGTTAACCATTATACTGATGTCACAATTACATAAGAACCCTATGGACATATTTAGTCCCTACTCTCAAAGGCTTTTAAAAGATCAAATGATAATACAAAATTTACAATTTGTTAAAATGACACTGATCTTAAATGCCCCAACAGCTCCTAAAGAAGTTAACTAAAACAGCATAACAAATTTGCCTGAGTCTATATATCCCTTATTTACAATGAATAACCTTTAGAATAAAAAGCTAATCATTTTATTTTTTCGATATTACTCATTTCATCTTTTCTACTGTTAATTATCCTTTCAATTATCACTTTTATGTTATTTGGTTTTAAAATTATACTAACACACAAGCCAATATAATATTTTCCTTTAAAAACAAAAAAATCTATGTAGTATACTGTTAACATTTTAACCTTTTTAAAAAATGGTCCCCAAGTTGCATAGATAGAGAATTTAAATGATCAAAATAAATTAGGACATCAAGTCAAAATTCAAATTGACAAAACACTTGGGCAAAGGAGGATCACAAATCGTCCTGTTTTAGGGATCCAACTAGATTGTGTTGTTATTTTCTATAACCGCCAGAGGAAGAACTAAACAAGCAAAACCGGAAAACTAGATCACAATGAAACAACTAATTAACTTCTGGATGCCGTCTTGCTAAGGCATCAGATTAGCTTTGTGACACAGCAAGCAAGCAAACAGTGCATCTGGCAGCTTCCAGCCACTTCGAGGTGAGGGACAGCACAACTCTCCAACTTCGCTGTGCTGTCAGAACGCTTATTTTACGAAAAATGTTGTTTTAAAACCTTTCCCTTTTCAAAGAACTGTCATCTTGTGAAATAATCCCGGCCCCTCATTTGGAACTGAAACAGGTGCGGAAATAGGCGCATTCTCACCAGAAGTTCCACCCAGAGGGCAGTGACCGCCACCTGCAGCTCTGCAGCGGTGAGGCGCGACTCCCCACGCAGGAAGCAACCGCGCATCCGAAGTCCCGCAAGCTGAGAGCGGCCCGCATAGTGGCCCCCAAATCCTGCTCTCCCCTCCTTCCCACGCCCCCGGTCCCCTGCCCCGCCCAGGTCCTCTCCTCCTGCCTCCCACGCCCCCGGTCCCCCGCCCCCCCAACACCCCTAGGTCCTCTCCTCCTTGCCTCCCACGGCCCCGGTCCCCCGCCCCCCCACACCCCTAGGTCCTCTCCTCCCTGCCTCCCACGCTCCCGGTCCCCCGCCCCCCCACAACCTTAGGTCCTCTCCTCCCCGCCTCCCACGACCCTGGTCCCTGCCCCCCCACACCCCTAGGTCCTCTCCTCCCCGCCTCCCACGACCCTGGTCCCCCGCCCCCCCACACCCCTAGGTCCTCTCCTCCCTGCCTCCCACGCTCCCGGTCCCCCGCCCCCCCACACCCCTAGGTCCTCTCCTCTCCGCCTCCCACGACCCTGGTCCCCCGCCCCCCCACACCCCTAGGTCCTCTCCTCTCCGCCTCCCACGACCCTGGTCCCCCGCCCCCCCACACCCCTAGGTCCTCTCCTCCCCGCCTCCCACGACCCTGGTCCCTGCCCCCCCACACCCCTAGGTCCTCTCCTCCCCGCCTCCCACGACCCTGGTCCCTGCCCCCCCACACCCCTAGGTCCTCTCCTCCCTGCCTCCCACGACCCTGGTCCCCCGCCCCCCGACACCCCTAGGTCCTCTCCTCCCCCCCTCCCACGCCCCCGGTCCCCCGCCCCCCCACAACCCTAGGTCCTCTCCTCCCCACCTCCCACGGCCCCGGTCCCCCGCCCCCCCACACCCTCAGGTCCTCTCCTCCCTGCCGCCCTCGCCCGCGGTCCTCCTCTCCCGCACACCGCCTCCCGGAGCCCCGAGGCCCTCGCGCCCACGGCAGTTTTCAGTCGCTGCCCTCCCTCACGGGAGCTCGGCTCGAGACCCCAAACTCCCGCCGCCGCGGCTCCCGGCCCCGCACTCACGAGAAGAAGGGGTCATCCTCAAAGCTGCTGCTCAGCATCCCGAACATCCTGGCTCTGTCTCCGGCGGCGGCGGACGCGGACGGCCCGCAAGACGATGGCACCCGCCTTGGCCGCCACCGGAGCCGCCTCACCGCGCCGCCGACACCTCTCCCAGCGGCGAAGGCCGGGCCCGCCGGGAGAGGGGGGAGCGTGCGCCGCGCTGCTTTCCCATTGGGCGCTGGCCCACTGACGTCACCAAGACAGGCGGGAACAGTGCGCCGCTGCCATGGCAACCGCGGTCAACACTGGAGGCGAGAGGTTTGGCCTGGCGCCAACCAGGCCCCCCCCCACCCTGAAGCCTCCGGAGGAACGAGATAGCTTGTTCTCCGGCCGGCAGGAACGCAAAAATTAGACACCCTCTGTGCGACCTTGGGCAAACCGCCCTCGGCCTCGAACCCTTTCTCTTATCGGGAAAATGGAGATAGGTCAAGATTTGGGTTAGATGGCGTTCAAAGGCCCATTCACCGGCCACACCTTGTGATCCACAGAAGAGTCCTATATCCGAACCGCTCTGTGGTAGTTGGTCACAAGCTGTGCACACATAATGAGAAAACACTGTGCCAAAAGATTTTGAGTACAGTTAGTAAATAGTATACTCACTGCTTGAAGGAAATGGGATGAGGCCTATCAGATTTCAACAAACTTCCTTGCCTTTTGTGAGTCTAAAACTCAAAGCACCTTTTCCCAAAGTGGGAAATGCTTAGGTTATACGTAGACATTGTATTCAAAAATAAGATAAGAAAGTAGCTCTTTTTTTGGTCCTCTTTCCAGTTTCTATTTCAAGGAGCAAGTCTCACGTCGGTGCTGGTATGTCTTTAACAGTTCTCCAGCATCCTTAACCTAACAGCAGGACTCAGGCACAGGCCTGCAGCAAGCTGTCATATCCAATTAAAACTCTATTACTATATACTTTTAATTATATTTCTGGGTGAGCCTTCTGTTTATGGCAAGTGAAACTGGCTTTAAATTTAGTAGCTAGCCTTCAAAAATTGAGGTGAGAAAGTGAGCTAATTTAAAGAAATAGTACAGGCGGGGTTTGGACTTGGCGGGGGAAAGATATAGTGACAGTGGTTCTCATAGATTCTGGAAAAGACTGTCCTGACGCCTTCCAGGAGCCTAGAGAGAGGTGGAGGAGAAGACGGAAGAAAAAGAGGACATTAAAGAGAGAGCAGAATGAGAGTGTAAGCAGAGCAAATGTACCTTGCATGTCCACCTTTAGTTCAGGGGGCTCCCCAGCGTCTCTGGGGCCTGTCTTGTGGAGGCAGAGGGCCATCCATGGCTTCACAGGGCCTCCTGGGACCGGGGCAGACAGTGGCACTCTGCCAGCATCCAGGAGCTTGCAGGGCCTGATTTGGAGGTGCCAGGAGTACTCGGGTTATTTCGGGAGCCGGAAATTCAATCCTTTGGACCTTTTACCTCCCCACCTTTAGCCAAGTTCTCTGGCAGCCTCCTTGTCCTGAGACTGGTGGCCTGAGGTCTTGCCGACTTCCCACCCGAAGTTAGCTTAGCCCAGCTCTTCCCAGAGAGAGGACACTTTCTCCTCCAGCCTCAGGGTGAGGTTCAGAGAGCATGTACATATGAGGGATTTTCTAAATTAGTGTCAAGACAAAGAAAAATTGTTTTAGAAGACTTGAAATTATTTTCTCTTTAAAATACTACAATCCAAGATGTTGAGGCCATTTCAAAAAAAACCTAAATGAAATGGGGTAAGTTATTGGTGATAAATGACTGTATTAAAATTGTTCTGGATTAAGGTCAAATAAAGCAACTTGTGAGAAAATGTTCCCTCTTATTCCCATAGGGATTTTTCTTAGAAGCACGTTGTTAAAACAAGGAAGCTTTAGTCCAGGCACAGGTTAGCCAGGGAGTCACCCGGAGTTCTAAAAGCAGTTTGGGCCTAATGGCGAATGCTTAAGACAAACTAGTGGAGGAAAGAGGAGAGTTGAAGCTCAGAAGAGCTCATCAGTTTCCCATCTAGTGGGTCAGAGGTGAGAGAGGAAAGAAAGGGTGGGTCAGGAGAGGATGAACCCTTGAGCAGGGGAGGGTAGAGCTGCAGAGCAGGACCAAAGGGGAGTGGGTCCTGGATATGGCTGTAAATGGAATCACAGTAGCTAATATTTATGGAATGGGAGCCAGGCACTGTTGTAGGCACTTCATGTGTGTTAACTCGTTGAATCCTCATGAGACTTTTATAGGGTAGAGAGAGTTTTTATCTCCATTTATAGGTGATGCAACCAAGATGCAGAAAGGCTAAGTACATTGCCAAGGTCCACACGCCAGTAACTGAACTAGACTGGGAGCCCAGAGTCTCCCGGCTGCGGTTGGTTGCATCTTTAAATGTCGGTGGTAGGCCACACGTAAAGACGCACGAGGAAAGCAGGTAATCATTTCTCAAAATCATGCTGACAAACTAAGTAATGGGCCCAAACTAAAAAGTATAGAATTCGGTGGGAATATACTCAAATCAAACCAAGTCAATTTTACAAATATTTATTGAGTACCTATCCTGTGTCAGGCACTGATCTAGACACTGAGGTCTTGGGGAACAAAACAGACAGAAATCTCTGCCCTCCTAAAGTTTATATTCTTGTGAGGGTGGAAGGAAAATAAATGACATAGAAAGTAGTACTATGTTAAAAGGCAATAGGTATTAGGGAAAAAAACTGAGTAGGGTAAGGGGACAGAGGTGTGCAATTATAAATAGGGGGTTCTGTGTTGGCCTCATTGAGAGGTGAATTTGAGCAGACTCACTGGAAGGAAGTGGGCGTCTATTGGAAACACATTCCAGGCCAATGCAAATGTCCTGGGGTAGCAAGTACCTGGTATGTATAATGTATAGTCTATTCATATGTCCTGAAATTTATCTTCAGAGGAATGAGATGAGCCAAGTAAAATAGAAATTACCTATTAGCATAATGGCTCCCACTTGTGTTTCCTTGTCCCAGGCATTATATTAAGTACTTTACATACATTTTCTCATTCAATCCTTACAACAACCCTGTATACAAAGACATGTACCCCCATACCACATGTGAACAAACTGAGACCCAGACAAATCTGGTGATGGTATGGTCAATTCCAATCCAGATTCAGCCTCCTCTGAACCTTATGTTCTTGTCGCCACTCTACTTTGCTTCCCTGTAAGAAGTTAAATTAACCATCTCCTCAGCACCTCTGTGTACTAGGCACTTTCATGCACATCATCTCCAACCACACTACAACTTACGTTTCATTTGGAAGGTCACTGGTGAGTTGAGAGAATACAGAGGAAAGCGTGAAACCCAAGGCAACCCCACAACTCTAGTCAAAACACCAAGAGTGCAAAATGTCCGTGGGTCCTCTTTTCTTTCACCCGTTCATACATCAGTTCTTTATTAAGGACCAGTCATATCCCAGGCGCTGTTCTAGGCTTTGAGGATACGAAACTCCCTGGCCTCTTGGAGCTTGCATTCCAGTGGACAGCTCTCTCATCAGCCAATTTTGCAATCACCATGTTACAGCGCTTCGGAATTTTCAAAATGCTTGTGAAGATGTTATCTCAAGCGCCTGAGAAGAAGGAACCAGGTTCTGGCCTGCTGGACTTTCCGACTTAATCATAGCTCTCCGGAGCCAGGGGGTTAGGTCATTGTAAACACCTTTCTGCAGTTAATTTCAATGTGTCCAGGGTTCATAGTCCGAATCCTTTTGTCTTAAGCTGTGCCCAGAGGTGCTCCAGGAGTGAGATGTCACAGCAGATTCACAGGTGGTGCTCTGTGACGTCTAAAAATTTTTTTTATTGTGGTCATAATAGCTTATAACATTGTGAAATTTCAGTTGTATATTAATATTTGTCATACACCATATAAATATGCCCATTCACCCCTTGTGCCCAGCCCCCATCCCCCTTCCCCCTGGTAACCACTAAATTGTTCTCTTTGTCCGTAAGTTTGTTCATATTCGACATATGAGTGAAATCATACAGTGTTAGTCTTTCTCTGTCTCGCTTATTTCACTTAACATAATATCCTCAAGTTCCATCCATGTTGTTGCAAATGGGACGATTGTGTCTTTTTTATGGCTGAGTAGTGTTCCATTGTATATATATACCACATCTTCTTTATTCATTCATCAGTCATTGGGCACTTAGGTTGCTTCCATGTCTTGGGTATTGTGAATAATGCTGCAATGAACATAGGGGTGCATAAGTCTCTTTGTGTTGTTGATTTCAAGTTCTTTGAATAAATACCCATTACTGGGATAGCTGGGTCATATGGTATTTCTATTTTTAATTTACTGAGGAATCTCCATACTGTTTTCCATAGTGGCTGCACCAGTTTGCATTCCCACCAGCAGTGGATAAGTGTTCCCTTTTCTCCACACCCTCTCCAACATTTGTTATTTTTTGTCTTGGTGATTATAGCCATTCTAACGGGCATAAGGTGATATCTAAGTATAGTCTTGATATGCAATTCCCTGATGATTAGTGATGTCGAGCATCTTTTCATGCCATCTGTATATCTCCTTTGGAAAAAATGCTTATATCCTCTGCCCACTTTTTGATTGGGTTGTTTGTTTTTTTGTAGTTCATTTGTGTGAATCCTTTGTATATTATGGAGATTAATCCCTTTATCAGATATCTGATTTGCAAATATTTTCTCCCATTTGTCGGGTTGTTTTTTCATTTTGATCTTGGTTTGCTTTGCCATGTAGAAGTTCTTTAGTCTGATGAAGTCCCATTTGTTTATTTTTTATTTTGTTTCCCTTCTCTGAGTAGACTTGGTATTGGGAAAGATCCTTTTAAGTCTGATGTCAAAGAGTGTACTGCCTATATTTTCTTCCAGAAGTTTTATGGTTTCAGGTCTTACCTTCAAGTCTTTGGTCCATTTTGAATCTATTTTTGTGTATGGAGAAAGATAATGGTCTACCTTCATTCTTTTGCATGTGGCTGTCCAGTTTTCCCAGCACCATTTATTGAAGAGACTTTCCTTTCTCCATTATATGTTCTTGGCTCCTTTGTTGAAGATTAGCTGTCTGTAGATGTGTGGTTTTATTTCTGGGCTTTCAATTCTGTTCCATTTATCTGTGTGCCTGATTTTGTACCAGTACCATGCCATTTTGATTACTATAGCTTTGTAGTAGATTTTGAAGTCAGAGATTGCGATGCTACTAGCTTTGTTCTTATTTCTCAGGATTGCTTTGGCTATTCGGGGTCTTTTGTTGTCCCATGTGAGTTTTAAGATTCTTTGTTCTATTTCTGTGAAGAATGTCATTGGGATTCTGATTGGGATAGCGTTGAATCTGTAGATTGCTTTAGGTAGTATGGACATTTTAACTATGTTTGTTCTTCCAATCCATGTGCATGGAATACCTTTCTGTTTCTTTATGTTATTATTGATTTCTTTCAGTAGTGTCTTATAGTTTTCTTTGTATATGTCTCTCACCTCCTTTGTTGAATTATTCCTAAGATATGTTATTCTTTTCGTTGCGATTGTAAATCAGATTGTATTCTTGAGTTCTTGTTCTGTTAGTTTGTTAGTAGAGTATACAGATGCTACTTTTTGTAAGTTTACTTTGTACCCTGCAACTTTGCTGTACTTGTTGATTATTTCTAATAGTTTTCCGATGGCTTCTTTAGGGTTTTCTATGTATAAAATCATGTTGTCTGCAACCAGCGAGAGTTTCACTTCTTTCTTCCCAATTTGGCTATCTTTTATTTCCTTTCCTCGCCTAATCGCTCTAGCCAAAACCTCTAGTACTATGTTGAATAGGAGTGGTGAGAGTGGGCATCCTTGTCTTGTTCCTGTTCTCAGAGGGATAGTTTCAGTTTTTCCCCATGGAGTATGATGCTTTCTGTGGGTTTGTCATATGTGGCCTTTAGCATGTTGAGGTACTTTCCTTCCATACCCATTTTATTGAGAGTTTTTATCATGACTGGATGTTGGGTCTTGTCCAATGCTCTCTCTGTGTCTATGGAGATTATCATGTGGTTTTTTTCCTCATTTTGTTAATGTGGTGTATCACATGGATTGCTTTGCGGGTATTGAACCATCCCTGTGTCCCTGGTATGAATTCCACTTGATCATGATGTATGATCTTTTTAATGCATTGCTGTATTCAGTTTGTCAATATTTTATTGAGGATTTTTGCATCTGTGTTCATCAGTGATATTGGCCTGTAATTTTCCTTCTTTGTGTTGTCCTTGTCTGGCTTTAGGATCAGGGTGATGTTGACCTCATAGAGTGTGTTAGGAATATTTCCGTTTTCCTCAAGTTTTTTGAATATTTTGAGAAGAATAGGTGATAAATCTTTGAATGTTTGGTAGAATTCTCCAGAGAAGGCGTCTGCTCCTGGACTTTTATTTTGGGGGAGGTTTTAAATTACTGTTTCAATCTCTTTACTTGTGATTGGTCTGTTCAGATTCTCTATTTCTTCTTAATTCAGTTTTGGGAGGTTGTATGAGTCTAAGAATTTATCATTTCTTCAGGATTGTCCAGTTTGATGGGATATAGTTTTTCATAAAATTCCCTTATAATCTTTTGTATTTCTGTGGTATCCATTGCAATTTCTCCTCTTTCATTTCTAATTTTATTTATTTGAGCCATCTCTCTTTTTTTCTTAGTGAGTCTGGCTAAAGGTTTGTCAATTTTGTTTATCTTCTCAAAGAACCAACTCCTCATTTCATTGATCCTGTCTACAGACTTTGTTTCAATTTCATTTATTTCTGCTCTAATTTTTATTATTTCCCTTCTTCTGATGAGTTTGGGCTTTGTTTGTTCTTCTTTTTCTAATTCTGTTAAGTGTAGTTTAAGATTCTTTATTTGAGCTTTTTCTTGTTTGTGGGCCTGTATTGCTATAAATTGCTCTCTTATGACCACTTTTCCTGCATCCCATATGAGTTGGTATGGTGTGTTTTCGTTCTCGTTTGTCTCCAAATATTTTCTGATTTCTCCCTTTATTTCTTCGATGACGCAATGGTTGTTCAGTAGCATGTTGTTTAGTCTCCACGATTTTGTTCCTTTCCTAGCTTTTTTCTTGTAGTTGATTTCTAGTTTTGTAGCATTATGGTCAGAAAGGATATTAGATATGATTTCAATCTTCTTAAATTTATTGAGGTTTGCCTTGTTTCCCAATATATGGTCTATCCTTGAGGATGTTCCATGTGCACTTGAGAAGAATGTATAGTCTGCTGTTTTTGGATAGAGTACTCTATTTATATCTATTAAGTTCATCTGGTCTAGCTTTTCATTTAATTCCACTATCTCCTTGTTGACTTTTTGTCTGGATGATCTATCCATTGATGTAAGTGGGGTGTTGAGGTCCCCTACTATTATCGTTTTGTTGGTAATATTTCCTTTTAGGATTGTTAATCGTTGCTTTATGTACTTCGGTGCTTCTGTGTTGGGTGCATATATAAGTGTTATGTCTTCTTGGTGGAGAGTCCCTTTTATCATTGTACACTGCCCCTCTATGTCTCTCTCTACCTGTCTTATCTTGAAGTCTACTTTGTCTGATATAAGTATTGTGACACCTGCTTTCTTCTGTTTGTCATTAGCTTGGAGTATTGTCTTCCATCCCTTCACTCTGAGCCTGTGTTTGTCTTTGGGGCTGAGGTGTGTTTCCTGGAGGCAGCATATTGTTGTGTCTTGTTCTTTAATCCCTCCTGCCACTCTGTGTCTTTTGATTGGAGAACTCAATCCATTTACTTTTTGAGAGATTACGCACATCTGAGGGCTTAATACTGCCATCTTATTGCATATTTTCCAGTTCTTCTGCATTTCCTTTGTTTCTCGTCCTGTGTATTTTGGACTACCAATTTGATTAGGTAGTTTTGTATGTTGGTTTTCTTCATTTTCTCCTTGTTTATTGTATATGTCCCTGTTCTAATTATTTGTTTAGTGGTTACCATTAGGTTCATATAAAAAGTCTTGCAGATGAAATAGTCCATTTTCTGATTGCCCCTTATTTCCTTAGAATATACTGGTTCCATGGGAAGTTTAAACATTTTAAGGGAAACAGAAACTATATCTGTTGGACATTGTGCAAACTACTAGCTTGAGACAGTGTTATACCATATTAGATTGTGCTACATTCCTTTAGATGATGTCTTATCTTTGGCAAGCTGATTTTTTAAGACTTACTGTGATGAAAAGGAAGTATGGTGTGAAAATCAATGTAGAACAGGAAATGCTGGTGGCAGAGTTCATCTGTTTCTAAAGTGTGAGAAGTTGTGCAGCACCAGACCTGCACACAGCCATTAGTAAGTGTGACAATTTAAGAATGATATAACAATTGTTTTTTCTTTTGATTCACTTGCATTATTTTTTAAAAGGCTACTGAGTTTTTAGGACACAAATACAAGTTGTTTGAACCTGTTACATAATAAACAGAACTACTTGGCGTTTCTTTAGACCTGGGGGCCCAGAGAAGATATTACTGAGGCACTTAGGGCTCATGAACTGAGATAGTTTCGGGACCTCTGTCCTAACCTCACAATCTTTCTTTTCTTTCCCCAAATTTAATTTTTTTAAACAAAGTTGTGTCATGAATCCATTTTCTCTAAAAGGTATGATTCATTTTCTTTTTAGTGTTTATCTTCTTTTTAGGTGGCTGTCTCATCAGTCCTTTACCAGGTTTCTATCACACCCTTATGAAAGATGGGGAAATGGTGGATAGTGATTAAGTGACTTACCTAATAAGAGTGTAGGTCCTCAGGTCTGCAAACTCCCTGTCAGGGCTGCCTTTAGTTCCTACGGCATCTTTGTTCAAATTAGGAACAGATGTCTCTCTCCAGATACTTTCATAATGGGAAAAATTGTTTAATAAATATACAAATCTGCAATGTGTATGATGTGACTGGCACCCTCTGAGGTGTCACGCACTTGTCCTTGGTATCCCTCTCAAGCTTAGATCTTTCCACGAGACAGGAGTTAATGAGTACCAAGCTCCACCCACAAACTCATGTGCAAGAAATGTCATTTCATTTTCCTACAACTGAACTGAATTTATATTCTGGGCTCCCATGCCAGTGGGAGCGACCCCTCCTCCTCTCCCAGAGAGACAATGCGTACACAAAAGCTCAATGGTCACCAGCCACGCTGCATGCCTGGTGGCATCTTTTCTCCTCACTGGAACTGAGGACACTAAGCGTGTGCGCCACAATCTGGCACAATGAACTGTCTTTCTCTAAATGCCAATTGCAGCCCTCTTCCTTGAGAAACTAGAGCAAGTTTTCCCTTCAGGGAAGTAAAAATTCAAAGCAAATTTGAGTTCACAGAGGGACTTTTCCACTGTTAAATTCTGATTTTTGGTGCCTGCTCCTGAGGCAAGGCCAGGAGTTTTGTTCACACCAAACTATGAACAAGCAGCAAATTTTTTTCAGTTATGTTTACTTTTGCAGCTCATTTTCTCTGTGGGCATGTATAATTACGGCTGAGAGTTCATTTTGCACAAATCATAAATAAGTCACATTTTATTTGGAAAAATATGAAGAAAATGCCACCTATCAGGGTATTGGTAACAAGAGACCTGCCTTTGTGGAAAGATGCTTTAGGCAGCCTCTTGAGGGTAGAGGCTGAGGCTTCGGTCCTTGGGGTGGGGTCCTAACATTCAGAGAGGGAGTTTGTAGGAGAGAAGCAGAGGAATGTTCTGTTCTAGCTATGGAAGGCCAGAGAGGATGGAGATGCTAGAAAAAGCGGGAAGAGAAGCGAGGACCCACTGTAGAGTCAGGGATGAGCCAAAGATTATACAATCATTAATAAATATGGGCAAAAGTTGTAGCCTGTGCCACATTTCTTAGATGTAAATCTTTGAGGCCTGGATACTTTAGAGCACGTGTCATGATCTTCCCAAAATGAAGACTTAGGTAAGTGCTCGCTTCCATTTAGTAATAGTGTCCATTTAAAGAGTGTCTACCAAGAGCTTTGCAAACTTCCCTCCAACAAATTCTCTCCATACCCCTATGGGGGCATCCTCTCCATTTCGCGAGTGAGAACACTGAGCCTCAGGGCAGTGGGGCGGCTTCCTAAGGCCCTGAGCTGGCCACTGGCAGAGGATGGATTCTGAGCCAGATCTGAGCATTTCGAGGTCGTTTCCTTCTTCCTACACTCATAGCCAGCTCTCCTCACAGAAAGCCCTCGCTGGCGTAAGGTCACAGCAGCACGGACCTGCCAGGGCGGCCCAGCTTTGACGCAGGCTGTTTGCTTTTAGTACATGAAGAGATTTTTGAATTTTCCTGAGAAACAAACAACAAAAGTATTATTTAATGAATAAAACAAAGGCTATTACTCCAAAGACAAAGAATTTGAATGACAATGTAAAATACAAATATGCTAGGGCCGGCTCCGTGGCCGAGTGGTTAAGTTCACGCGTTCCGCTGCAGCGGCCCAGGGTTCGGATCCTGGGGACAGACATGGCACTGCTCGTCAGGCCACGTTGAGGTGGCGTCCCACATCTCACAAGTAGAAGGACGTGCAACTAAGATATACAACTGTGTACAGGGGGGGTTTGGGGAGATAAAGCAGAAAAAAAAAAAAAAGATTGGCAACACTTTTTAGCCCAGGTGCCAATAAAAAAAAAAAAATGTTATACTAATTTTTTTGGTGACAAAATTCAAACTTTCCACAAAGCCCATAATGGAGCCCTTTGTAGTTGATGAAAATTCACATCAAAGCCTGATTTGTTTTTTATTTACTTTTTAATTGAGGTATAATTTAAATATGGTAGTGTCCACTAATCTTAAATGTACAGCTCAATAAATTTTTACATATGAATAAACATATGTAAACCCCACCCAGTTGAAGATATAAAGCATTCCCGATAACCCAGAAAATTCCCTTGTGCTCCATCCCAGTTGATCTCTCTCAAGGGCAACCAGTCTCTAAGATTTGCTTCTTCTTGTCTACAAAATTCATTGTTGTTGCGAACAATGTTGTTGCAAAATACATATTCCTTCTTATAGCAATAGTTTATTCTTTTTCATTGCTGTGTAGTGTTTTATTGTGCAAATTTACCACAAGTAATTTACCCATCTACTGCTGATAGATTTTTGAATTGTTCTTTTTTTTTCTTTTGACTTTTAAGACTGAAGAAGCTGCTCTGACCATTCTTGTGCACGTCTTGATTAGTTTTTAATTAAGTTTAACATTTAACAAGATCAGTTTAACATTCAGCTATTTTTAGATCTTTATTGTCGTTGAGATTTGGAGAAATTTTTTCTGCAGACAATAATTTCACCAAGAGGATTTTTCTATTGAGTCAACACTTTGATGCTTGTGACTCTATATTTCTTTTGTGCATAGGATAGAAGAAGCACTTCGTTGCTTCTTTAAAAGGAATGAAAAAGTTTAGAATTATAGAGCCTAAAACAAGTTGAATAGTAGGAAGCATTCTTTAAGAAATACTGTTGAGGTCATCTCTGTAATGTGACGGTCTAAAGTGTTATTTTAAAAGTTCTTTTTAAATCTTTGATAAGATTTGAAGAGAATTCATGCTGTGGGTGGATGTCCCGCTGCAAAGGCACTCATTTGAGGAGTGTGTCCAGGGATGAGGGAAGCATTTCGGAAAACTTTGAGACTTTGGAATGCCTTCATCCCTTTGTTATGCGCTTAGATGCTTTTACTATTTCAAATGGTAGGAAAAATCTGCTCTGTCTTAGAAGAGATGTTTTTAACTTCAAGGCCATGCAAGTTTTAATGCTATCTGGGGCATACATTTTGGGGTTACAAAATAAAGGGGTAAGAGGGAGTTAATAAAGAGTGGCTTCCCGCTCTCCCTGGCTTCCTCCTAATTCCTATCTCCCGCAGACCTGGAGCCCCGGTGGGATGCAGCTTCCCGTCAGGCTCATACAGCTGAATGGCACTGTCACCTGTTGGGAGACAGAGGTGGCCCAGGCCTGGGGCTGCTGGGGGACACGAGGAGGCTGTGGTCTGCTGTGTGTTCTTCATAATGAAAGCCAAAACGTACCATGTGCTAGGCACGTTGAGTCACTGCGGTGCCATTACTGTTTTATGGAAGTAAATAAACATAGGCTTTAGAGAGAGCAATAATTTGTTTAAGGACATGTTGCTAGGAAGTAGTGGAGTTGGGACCAGAAGCCAAGCTGTGTGGCTGCAGAATCTGGGCTCTGAATTAACACACCGGGTACGAGCCCGCACCCCACTGTCTGGCACCGAGGAGACTAGCTGTCTCTTCTCTCCCAGCTCAGGGCGGGGCTTTACCTAGAGCTGGAGTCAAAACACACACACCGCTAAGGGCCAGGCAAGTAACAAAAGTGAGGGAAGAGGGAGGGAAGGTGATAATGAGAATAAGAGTAAGTAATAATCAAAATAACAACAAACAACAGAACCAAACTTGTAGGTATGGAGAGCAGATTGGTGGTTCTGGGAGGGGAAGGGGGGTGGGGGCTGGGCAAAATGGGTGAAGGGGATCAGGAGGCACAAACTTCCAGTTATAAAATAAATAAGTCACGGGGATGTAATGTACAGTATGGGGACTAAAGTCAATAGTGTTGTATTGCATCTGTGAAAGTTGCTAAGAGACGTCTTGAAAGTTCTCTTCACAAGGAAAAAGAATTTTTTTAACTATATATGGTAACGGATGGTGACTAGATTTATCGTGGTGATCATTTCACAATGTATACAAATATGGAATTGTTATGTTGTATACCTGGAACTAATATAATGTTTTATGTCAGTTACACTACAATAAGAAACCCACAGAAAACAACAAACATTTATTGAATCTCCACTGTGTGCCAGGCACTGTTCTAAATACTGTACATCTTTTAACTCCCTTAATCCCCAAACAATCTAATGAGATTGATAATGACTAATAATAATGACTATTATTATGCCCATTTTACATGAGACAAAGCTAAGGGTCAGTGAAGAACAACACCTGCTCCAGGTCACACATCTGGGAGTGGCGCCCGGGAGTGCAGCTGGAGGAGGCGCCCCCTTGTCCCCTTGCTGCCCAGCCCTGGGCACCAGAGGGGCTTGCCTCCAGCCAACGGGGGAGCTACTTTCAGCTCCAAATGATTGCCCTGCAGAAATTCATTCCCGCTGGTAGTGTGGCATTTCACATGAAATTGCCCAAGTTTTCAAAGTTAGCAATTAATTAAGAACAAAATACCTGAGCAGGACAAACAAAAGAAGCCTGTGGGCTGAATCTGGCCTGCAGACTTCGAGTGTGTGATCTAGTTACCGAGAGTGTGAGTTTTCAGGGCGTGAAAGGAAACTGGAGCCCAGTACTGTCCACAGATACGTCGGCTTCTGAACGTAACTCAAGCCCTCGCTGACAGCCAGTCTCGAGCGCTGGGAGCTGAGAAGCGCCCTGACTTTGGAAAGCCCTTGTGAGTGGACCCCAGTCACCACCGCATCACGGGCTGGCTGTATCTTAAAAGGTCAGGGCCATGAGGCAGGAGCTTCATTTCTGCAGGATATTTGGGTTACGAACGAATGTTTCCATCTGGTTTGCAAAAGTGCAGCACAAGTCTGTCGGGGTCTGGGTATTGTTTTACCTTTCTAATTCCGCTCAGTCTGAAAGTGGATCTGAAATCACCTTGCCTTGCTCTAAAATGCTTGCATTCCAATGTTTTATTTATTGAAGACTGTCCTTCCTGTATAGCTTTAGAAAAATTAGACTCTAATAATGTGTGTAATAGAATATTAAAAATACATTTATCCATACATAAACAGTCTGTTAAACTAAATGTGCTTGGACGCTTCCGAGATGTTTTTCCCTTAATGTTTGTCACTGGTTTACTTGCCACTTGTTGTCTCTCTGGCCAGCATGTGTAGGAGAGTCAGGTTCTAAACAAAAAGCTCACTAGGCAACATTTTTAGAAAATTATTTCTTTTTTTCCCCTTCAAACCTTTATATTCATACTTGGCATGTACTCTAGGTTCTTAGGAAAAAAATGCTTAAGCACTGTGCTAGTTCCTTAGGGCTGTCATAACAGAGCACCACAATCCCGGCGGCTTAAATCGTAGAAATGGACTCTCCCCAGCTCTGGAGGCCAGAAGTGAGTCACGCTGTGGCAGGGCCACGCTCCCTCTGAAGGCTCCAGGGAACGCTGGGACTTGCCCCCTCCCGCTGGCCTGGCGATCCTCTGCAGGCCTGGGTTTGCCCCTGCCGCTCTCCAGTCTCGGCCTCTGTCATTGCACGGCCTTCTCCCCGGATGCCTCAGAATCCAAATCTCCCTCTCCTGATGAGGACCCCAGTCACTGGGTTTAGGGCCCACTCTATTCCACTATGACCTCGTCGTAACTTCATTACGTCTCCAAGCACCCTACTTTTAAACAAGGTCACATTGATAGGTTCCCAGTGGACAGGACTTTTCAGCTGGTTGCGATGACACCATTCAACCCAGTGCATGCCTCCATCAGCAACGTGTACGAAAACAATCAGGGTAGGCGCAGAGCAAAATTCCAAGACTCATTATGATACTGAACCTGTTAATCTCAGGTCCAAAAAATGTTCTCTTTTAACTGGTAATATTCTATGAATTTTTATAGAACATCTGATGCTTTTCTGGAACAAAGAATGGTATGAATAAATAAATACTAAAATAACCACTGTTAATTTGATGGTAGTGTTGGGATATTGGCCTCCATTTGAGAACAAACTCATTATGAGATTCTTTCTTCCATGATGAAATGCCAGTGTAGATCTCAGAGTGATGTCTCTAATTGCCTAGACCTTTTTACATTAGGTATCTGCATGAGGTAGAATTCCTTTGTGAAGATAAAAAGGCTGCTGCAAAAAATCACGCTGGCGCTGTGAGCACTTTCAGACTGGAGGCCATCTCAAATGAGATTAATGATGTCTGCCTTAATGTAAGAAGATTTAGCATAACCAAGATGGCGGATTCTGCGGAAGCCTGCCAGCGCTCATTTACTTGGAATAAATATTATTTCTAATTAAATTCCTAAGGTAGGTTATGCCTGAACTAATGAGCTCTACAGTGGTTTCCTTTGGGAATGAATTTTCTTTCCTAATTCTTAGTCATTTTGATGATTACTGCTCATTCAATCTTACTTGTGGCGGTCAGCTTTGTAGGACATGTTGATTTCTAGCTAAAGGTGCTAAATAACCCTGTGTCTGTCTTTACATGGTGCTCTCATTTTCTAGTTATACTTATCATTTAATCCAAACGCTCTTATAGATTTGTCTGTCCAATTTAGCTGTATATAGCGAGTCAGCTTTATAAAATAAGGAGATCACTAACAAGAAAATAAAACTTCATTCTATGTGAAATGACAGGGAACATAACATCAGAAAATTATAGCATTGCTATTTTCTTATTGAAGTATAATTGACATATTATGTTAGTTTCGGGTGTACAACATAATGATTCCATATTTGTATACATTGTGAAATGATCACCACAGTCAGTCCAGCAACTTTCAAATATGCAGTACACTATTACTGACTCTAGTCACCATGCTGTACATTCCATTCCCATGACATTTATTTGATAACTGGAAGTTTGCCCCTCTTATCTCCTTCACCCATTTCAGCGCCCCCCCCGATTCCCCTCCCCTCTGGCAACCACCAAGCTGTTTTCTGTGAGTTTTGTTTTGTTTGTTTTGCTTTTTAGATTTCACATACAAGTGAAATCATATGGTATTCGTCTTTCTCCTTCTCTTTTTGATGATAGCCATTCTGACAGGTGTAAGGTGGTATCTCATTGTGGTTTTGATTTGCATTTCCCTGTTGAGCATCTTTTCATCTGCCTGTGGGCCTTCTGTATATCTACTTTGGAAAAATGTCCATTCAGATCCTCTGCCCATTTTTTAATTGGATTGTTTTTTTGTTATTGAGTTGTATCAGTACTTTATATATTTTGGATATTAACCCCTTATCGGATATATGAATTGCAAATATATTCTCCCATTCAGTAGGTTGCCTTTTCATTTTGTTGATGATTTCCCTCACTCAGCAGAAGCTTTTTAGTGCGATATAGTCACATTTGTTTGTTTTTTGCTTTTGTTGCCCTTGCCTTTGGAGTCAGGTCCAAAAAATGATCTCCAAGACTTATGCCACAGAGCTTACCGCCTATGTTTACTTCCAGGAGTTTTAGGGTTTCAGGTCTTCCAGTCAAGTCTTTAATCCATTTCGAGTTAATTTTTGTATATGGTGTAAGATAGGGGTCCAGTTTTCCCAACACCATTTGTTAAAGAGACTGTGCTTTCCGCCTTGTGTATCCCTGCCTCCTGTGTCATAAATTAATTGCCCATATATGCATGGGTTTATTTGGGCTCTCTATTCTGTTTCACTGATCTGTGTGTCTGTGTCTATGCCAATAGCACACTGTTTTGCTGGACTACAGCTTTGTAACATAGTTTGAAAGCAGGGATCCTGATGCCTCCAGCTTTGTTCTTCTTTCTCAAGATTGCTTTGGCTCTTCAGGATCTTTTGCGGTTCCATACAAATTTTAGGACTGTTTGTTCTGTTTCTGTGAAAGATGCCATTGGAATTTTGATAGAGATTGTATTGAATCTTTAGATTGCTTTGGGTAATATGGACATTTTAACAATATTAATTCTTCCAATCCGTAAGCACAGATTATCTTTCCATTTCTTTATGTCTTCTTCAATTTCTTTCATCAATGTCTTTTAGTTTTCAGTGTACTGGTCTTTCACCTCCTTGGTTAAATTTATTCTTAGGTAGTTTATTTTTATGTTTATTTTTTATTTTCTGAGGAAGATTCACCCTGAGCTAACATGTGTTGCTAATCTTCCCCTTTTTTTTTTTTGCTTGAGGAAGATTAGCTCTGAGCTAACATTTGTGCCAATCTTCCTCTATTTTGTACTATGTGTCGCCACCACAGGCTGGCTGACCAGTGGTGTAGGTCCATGCCTGGGATCCAAACTCGTGAACCTGAGCAGCCAAAGCAGAGTGCACTGAAGTTAACCACTATGCCACGGGCCGACCCCAGTAGTTTATTCTTTTTGATGTAATTGTAAATGGGGTTGTTTTCTTAATTCCTCTTTCTGATAATTCATTGTTAGTGTATAAAAACACAGCAGGTTTTTGTACTAACAGTGCTAGTTTACGTATTTTTTATTGATCCTGGTTCTTTGCCAGGCACTGCCCCAGGTGTTTTACACACATCAACTCTAATGCGCACGGGAGTTCTGCAAGACAGGGGCTACTGTTCCCCTCCGCTAGATCACTGCGCAGAGGCTCGGGAGAGAGGGGCGAGGTTTAGTTCTGCAGCTCACGTTCACAGCCTCATGCCCTGCAGCCTCTGCTAATGGCGGCAGTGCCCAGCTTTCAGCAGCCCTCCACATAAACTGTCTATCAGTATGTGGTGCATCCAGATCTTCAGTGACTCAACAGGGTTGGTGTTCTGCTTACTATTGCTGGGTAACAAACCACCCCCAAACTTTGTGATATCAAAGAGCCATTTTATCACATTCATAGATTCTGTGTGTAAGGAATCTACACAGGGAAATGAAGAAGCCTATTTCTAGGGCCTCGGCTAGATTCTGTCCTGGTGGGTTCTTCACGCGCCTGCTGGCTTTTGGCTGGAGCCTCGGGTGGGACTGTCAGCCAGAACACCAATCTGTGAACTCTCTATATTGCCTGGGTTTTCTCACCACATGTTAGCCCCTGAGTAGTTGGTCATCTTATAGGGCAGCTCAGGGCTCCAGGGTGAGTGTCCCAAAAGAATTAGGCATAAGCCTTTCCTGAGCTAGCCCTGGAAATTATGCTGGGCTACTCCTGATGCATGCTGTTGGTTACAAGCAAGTGACTAAGATTGACCTAGATTCAAGGAAGGGGACATGGACACCCATTTCTTAATAGGAAAAGTATCAAAGAATTTGCAGACATGCGTTAAAGCCATCACAGTGGGTAACAAATAGTCCACTACATACTGTGACTTGTGGCTAATCCGTTGGTGTTGGAGTTCCTATCTGTCTCCCCTGTTGGACCTTGCCCCTGCCTGCTGACCCACTTGACTCCTAGAAATATAAGCCGGGGAACCCTCCAGGCAAATGCCTCTCTATTACTGGTGGGGCTTCTGCCCCTAATTTCTAGCTGATCTGCTGCCTTGATAAACTGGCCAGGGAAGAGGTGAAGCATTGGCAGACTCCTTTTCAACCTTTTTTTTCTAAGGACAGACAGTCAGAATATGCTTCTCATTAACCTTGGATGGTTTTGCTTGGCTTTTCAGAAGCAAGAGTAGGCTGGAAAGATTCAAATTTATTACTTCACTCCCATGAGATCATGCACCTGGTTAATTCAATTTTTTTAAGTAATTTTATTGGGATTATAATGGTTTGTAACAATGAGAATTCAATCTTTAGTAAATTAAAATATTTGTTGACAGAAAGACCCTGCTGGTGGAGACAGAAATCACTGATCAAGGTTGGTCGGTAAATGTAGAATTAGAATTGAATTGAGCATTTTCCATGTACTTACAATATAAGATGAATAAAAGTCTCTTTTGTTTTTTCCTTTAAAGGAGGAAAAATTGAGTAAAGACATGAAACTACTTAACTGGAAAAGGTGATTAGACAGCAGAGTGGAATTGATGATTTGGTGCCTCCTTTTCCCTGGAGCATCATCCCGAGAGACCACACACAGTTATGACATAAAGTCCAGCTGAAACGTTCATTCCAGATCTCTCTGAATGGGATACATTCAGGCTCAGGGAGCCGCTCTTAACCGACGGTGTTGCCTAGGACAGAGAGCTGTGGAGCAGCGGGGATCAGGAATTCTGATTCGCTCACTTCACATTTGACACATACGCAGGTAAAGCTATTGCTGTTACTGCGTTTCATAATTTCATAAAAAGGCTGCTTATCAAGTAGCCTTTGGAGCGCTGGAAAAGAAAATGTGCCACTCAACAGTCTTCCATGAAACTGTTCTCTGAATTAACAGAAATCTGAAGGGTAGATGTGCTATGTATCTAGATTTCTTCAGGATTTTACTATATTTTTAAAGGAAATATTATGCTTCATAATTATCAGAATATTTTCTGCTATAACGAGCTGAAATACTACATTTCCCAATTTCTCTTGCAACAGGAGAGCAGGCATTTGACTAAGTTCTAAAGGGAGGGTATAAACTCCCAAGTCTCCTTTACTTTTAACTTCTGACTCTTCTTAAAAGAGAGGGAGTACATCCTTCATGCTGCCTGGAATGTGGGCATGTGGAATGTGAGCATGATGGCTAGAGCTTCAGCAGCCGTTATGAACCATGTGGTGGAAGCCACCAGCTGAGGATAGTGGAATGAGAGCCTGGGTCCCTGACCTGTGAATCTACCACACCTGTCTTTACATGTCATTCACTTCAGAGACAAATAAACATTTTTCTTATTTAAGCTACCATTCATTGTGGTTGCTGTTATTGTTTATGGAACCCAAACTAACTGTTCTTAATCCTAACTGATACACTGTCCTTGAAGATAATTTTATCAGCTTTGGTCCCAGCAGGAAACAGAAGTGTTTAATGAAGGCATATATACAGAGATGTGGGCAGGGTTAAGGGAGCCAATCAGGGCCTAGGAGCTCCAGGAAACTGTTCCAGGGCCCAGGTGTGGGGGGAAGGAGGAGGGAGCTGTTCCTAGAACGTGGTGAGAGCTGTGTCCTGGGAGAAGGGCTGGACTGCAAGTGTTGAGGCCATAAGAAAGCAGCCACAGCTGAAACATGGCTGGGGGTGGGGGTGGGGGGAGTGGGTACAGAGACCAATTCTCTCTCCTCTTTCTTGATTTTCTGCCAGTGCCTCCTGTTGGCTGAACCCAACGACAAGCCAGGCGGCCAGGGAAACTAGGGGATGCAGTCAGTAAAGGTCAACCTCGTGGGACACTGCAGAGAAAACAGTGAAGAACCATTCTGGAGGGACGATGGAGCAGCATCTCCATCATCTACTCTGTGGGCAGCAACTCCACTTTTAAGAATATTATCCAAGGCACATAATCAGAGAAAAAAGTTCACTGCAGGCCAATCTGCTTTCCTGGTCTGAAAAGAGCCCATGTGTCAGTCTGTCTACAGAGCTGTGTCGCTTAAGCACAGGGCAAGGCTGGGAAGGACTGTTGACTACGGGCTCGGGAGGGGAGGCACCGCTGCGCACAGGATGGGGCAGACATTTCTGTACATTCAAAAATTGGTTGCATATGGATGACTTGGCATTTGTGTTTTTTAGTATTTTTTGATCCAAAAAAAACCCCCAAACATCACAGATCACTTTTGGAAGTGGAAAATAACACAAGAAAAAGCTTAATTCTTGATGTAACTTTCTTGTTGCATGTTCTTTTATCAGGTTGTTGCCTGCATTTATATAAGGCTAGCAAATGGGCAGATGTAATAAATTATATGTGACCATTTGCTAGCAGGCATATTTAAATTATATAATTTATAGAAAATATATAAATGATATTGAGAAAATTTTGAAGTACTTAGCAGAAGAATAATTTCTTTAGTAAAATGGTACCATTCATATTTTAATCACATCTTCCACATTTGAGCTGGATATCCAAATCTCCTATTGACATTTAAACATTAGGCTGATTTTTTTTAACTTCCAAAGTAAAAATACATTTCAAAGCTATGCTGCCTTTGTTAGTAAAAGGACAGAGATTTTTGTCATATATTATGGGAATTCTAAAATAGGCTTTTCAAAAAATAAGAGAAAAAGCATAATATTTTTATAACTCTTTCAAAGTTCTGTAAGGTCTGTGAAAACGCCTTTCAAAGAGATTTAGAAATTAATTGAACAACATCTCTTGGGAATTATATTGTGCAGTTATTATAATAACATAAAAATAATCAGAAATTGGAACTTCAAATTAAGGACCCCAAGCAGGAACTGAATTTCTTGTATTTTCTAGGCTGTGGTGAATGCTAACCTGTTTACCAACCACTTGTCACCTTCTCTTAGTAAGTTAAATATAAAGAAGGTGAACTGAAAGTCTCTCAGCACCTTTGTTGAAAATGACCCACATGACCTTTAAAAAATTCAAGTGTGGTTGGAGAACAAGGGTTATCAAGAAAATGGTTTTCTCCTTGAAGGTTCAAGGGTTTTTGATGGAAGAGCTATTAAGTAACACAGGGTTTGGGATACTAATTATGCTCTCTGGTAGATATACAAAATTTTTAATGAAATATTTCAAACATGGAGAAATATATATTTATTGAAGATCATAATTTTGGATGACTTTCCATTTTCACCTCACATAATGAGATCGGAGCTGATTCAAATATACAGGATTTTCAAAAAAAGTACTTTTTCAAACCATTAATAAATGAGTTATCATATGCGTTATCTTCTCTAGGTCCGTTAGACTGACTACAGCAGAAAGGGGAAAGAGAGAAGCTACAACAAGGCTAAGTAAGCCAGTTACAGAATTTGTTTTAAAAAATCTCCCCAGTCTTTCATATAGTCATTCAATTCCTTGTGCTGGTATTTGGAAAACATTTATTTGTCAATTATTTATTTCTAAATAATTCAAGCACTGTATCAATTGAGTAATGGCCAAGAACTGGTTTAAAAATCTCTTCTCTAATACTCAAGGAATTCTGGGGTAGAGAAAGTGGCGGAACGAAGGAGTAACACGGGTACAAGAATTCCAGAACAATTCCTCCATAGTTTAGTGACCCCAAATGTCCCATGTCTTGTTTCATTTCTAGCTTTTGTTATTATAATTTGCTCACTTAAAGATTTTCACTTGATGCTCAAACCAAAGGAAAATCTGGGGAGGGTTCTAACCCCAGGCAAGTGGACTGTGTCTTTTAGTTCCAAAACGATGCTTTCTATAACAGGATCTGGTATCAGGGAACAGACAGTGGTCCACATGCTTGTACAAGGCCTTACTGGCAGATGCAATTCTCTCTTAGAGGTATTCAAAATCTTTCAGCTACCATTGCATACCTTGGGTCATGTCATTTGGCTGACAAGCAGTGATGATACAAGACTGCTCACGCTAGTGGCCAAATGAAGGCTTGGCTCATTCAGCCCATTCTCCACCAAAAGGAAGAAACGGGCAGAGAAAGCCAGAGGGTGACCAGGAACCTAAAATTTTGCCTGGACTTTTAAAAGATTGAGAGGGCAGGGCTACTGGGGTCTTTGACGAGAGGAACTCTTCCCTGGGTTAGAACTGCAACAGTTGCCAACCTTCTGGAGCTGCTATCAGGAAGATGGAAGTGGGGGGTTGTGAGTTCTGGGGCTCCAGGAGCTTTCTTATCCTTCAAGTCTTGGTTCAGTTGTGATTTCTTCCCTGAAGCCTTCCTTAATTTCCTAACTTGGAGTAACTTCTCTCTTCTTTGCAACCAAGTCCTCTCCTCTGCCACTAAGTGTTATATCTCTGACATCATGTACCTGTCTGTGCTTCATAGAGCCTCCTGAGGGCAGGAGCTGCACTGGATGCGCCTGTGTATACCCAACCACCCTTACTGTGCCCAGCACAAACTAGGTACTCCAAAAACGTTAATGAATAAGTGGGTCAATCTGACTGAAGAAGACCTCAAGTAAGTAGATGGTAGGCTGCTAACCATAGAGCAAGAAGGGATTATCGTGGTTTTGGCAAAGGGGAGCTCAGGGAAAGCTGGGACGAAGCTGGGTCTATTGGCCACATCAGTTCAAGCGCATACGTAGGAGTACACCGACTTGGGGTGTAGCTTTCCAAACGATTGCCCATGCGACCATTTGTCCCATATTTCCTCAAGATGGCTTCCACACCAAACTGTCACCTTGGCATAAACAGTATACTTTTTCTATGAAGGGCTTTCTTTTACGTTATTTTATTGAACAACTCAAGTGGGCAGGTACCCCCATTTCACATGCTAGGATGCTGAAGCGAAGCAGGTGAATGACTCCAAAGTGTTCTGTCCTCACATCCTTAGGTATCTGCCTCCTTACAGGGAGTGCCAGGAAAAATGTTCTTATTCCATTTTCCCCGAGAATGCACTCAGTTCATATATGAAAACCAAACTTGTACTCATCATTTTTTATGAAATCAACGTTTCATAAAACACTTTGAGGTCTCATGTAAGTCCAAGTTATTATCATTAATCAAGTGACATGACAAGGACAGTTCTTTTTATAGACTCGTTATATGAGGATGTTAAAGAAGGCCAGGATGCATGTTAGCTTGATAGTGATATGTTTGACAGTATTCTATGAACTCTTTCTTATTCACTTGCTTTGGCTTGTGTGGTAATACTGTAGTCTTCTAGATGAATGCAGGTAAATGAAATTAACAATACATTAAAATGAATCCTATTGGAAATCAGGAAGGAGGGGAATAGTCGCTGGGCTCCTGCAGGGACTAAAGTTCACTTATTAAAAAAATAACTTGATTCTCTATCTCTAGGAGAAATTTAGCTTTAACATACAAAGCTATTGCAGTTCAATCTCCTGGATTTGGGCATTTTGCCGCAGAGGAACACTGGCGTTCAACATAATTAAAGTACACCATGAGATTTTCAGTGTCTTATAGATGAGGAACGTAAGGCACGCTGAGAAAAACACCTAGTCCAGGTTCTTTGGAGAATCACTGGTGGCCCAAATGACAACCCACAGCTTTGCCTAGACCACTAAAATATACTTTCCCAAAGGGTGATAATAGTTTCACTGTTTACAAGTTATGCAAAGAATGAAATACAAAATGTTTCAGAAACTGAAAACCCTTTTTTAAAAAACAACTGATATTGAGGACACACTGGTTTATAACATTACATAAATTTCAGGTGTACATCATTATACTTTGACTTCTATATAGACTACACGGTGTTCACCACCAAAAGTCTAGCTGCCACCCGACACTGTACACATGTGCTCCTTTATGCTTTTTGCCCTCCCCGACCCCCTGCCGCTCTGGTAACCACTAATCTGTTCTCCTTATCTATGTGTATGTTTAACTTCCACATATGAGTGAAATCATACAGTATTTGTCTTTCTTTGTCTGACTTGTTTTGCTTAACATAATACCCTCAAGGTCCATCCACGTTGTCACAAATGGCACGATTTTGTCTTTTTATATGGCTGAGTAGTATTCCATTGTATATATACACCACATCTTCTTCATCTATTCATCTGTTGATGGGCACTTGGGTTGCTTCCAAGTCTTAGCTATTGTGAATAGTGCTGCCATGAACATAGGGGTGCATAATATCTAATTAGTGTTTTTCATGTTCTTTGGATAAATACCTAGAAGTGGAATAGCTGAATGATATGGTAGTTCTATTTTTAATTTTTTGAGAAATCTCCATGCTGTTTTCCATAGTGGCTGCACCAGTTTGCATTCCCATGAGCAGTGTATGAGCGTTCCCTTCTCTCCACATCCTCTCCAACACTTGCTATTTCTCATCTTATTAATTACAGCCATGCTGATGGGTGTGAGGTGACATCTCATTGTAGTTTTGATTTGTGTTTCCCTATTAGTGATGTCGAGCATCTTTTCATGTGTGTTGGCCATCTGTATATCTTCTTTGGAAAAATATCTGTTCATACCCTCTGCCCATTTTTTGATTGGGTTTTCGTTTTTTTGTTGTTGAGTTATATGAGTTCTTTATGTTTTTTGGAAATCAACCCCTTGTTGGATATGATTTGCAAATATTTTCTCCTAGTTGGTGGGTTGTCTTTTCATTTTGTCGAAGCTTTCCATTGCTGTGCAGAAGCTCTTTAGTCTGATGTATTCCCATTTGTTTATTTTTCCTTTTGTTTCCGTTGCCTGAAGAGACATGATATTCAGAAAGATACCGGTAAGACCGATGTCAAAGAGTGTCCTGCCTATGTTTTTTTCTGGGAGTTTTATGGTTTCAGGTCTTACATTCAAGTCTTTAATCCATTTGAGTTAATTTTTGTGTATGGTGTAAGATAATGGTCTACTTTCATTCTTTTGCATGTATCTGTCCAGTGAAAACCCTTTTTTAAGTCACTAAAAATTTGTATGTCTACATTAAAAACAACACCAACCTGAGACCATGCTGGGCACTTTTACTTAAAGCTAAAGAAAAAAACACAAATTCGCATCTATTTAGAATGTGAAAATATGTTTGTGCAAAAACATGTATTTTGTTATCAGTCTGTTTTCCATACTTATTACAATTGAGTGTAAGATCTTTATATTTTTCATTTTCAATAGGGATTAGAATTTTAGTAGTTTCAGAAACACACAAAAGATGGCATTAAAATATCTTACATATTGGTAATCTCAGCCCAAGAACTTCTCACGTTTATCTTGTGTTCCGAGACATAGTCTTCATAGAGTCTAGATCAGAGTGAGACAAGACAGAGAACAAAACAGAAAAGGGGCCTATCCACGTCAGCTGTTGGAAACTTGTTTTGTAAGCCAAGGCCTAAAAGTCCGTATGTCTGGCACGGTAGTACGGAACACACAGTTGATTTTCATTCAGCTTCTAGAGAAAGGTATCCACTATGACAGACGGCCTTATCAAAATCACAACGAGCTGGCCCCCTCTGCAGGGGGCAGCAGCTGGGTCAGTAAGACTGAAGTGAGAGCTCTCACAGGCTTCTCAGAAATGGTTTTTCCATCGTGGGTGTTTGGCCAGCTGGGTAGGTCTGGCATGAACATGTGATTTCCAAAAGAATCAGCTGGGATCTGCTCACGTGTTTCAAGGCAGCAGCTAGTGAAAGCTGATCTCTAGGCAATAAATCATCAATTTATTTAATTTTCAAGAAATTCCTTTAAGATGCTCATTCTGCTTACATTGTTTAGAGCTCCTTTTTATTGTGTCCAAAATTTTGCAATAAGGTAAAATAAAAAATTAAAAAATGTTTCGGAATACATGGTAGATGAAATCCCGTATTTACAGCACACAGTTTGATTCTTATATATGTGCGTGATTAATCAAAATTGTGTCTTTAAATAACAACTCGATATTCTTCAAATTGGACTCAGAAACACTACTACGTAACATTTATTTTAACACTGATACTTTTAGCATTAGCTTTATTGACAGTATGACATTTTCATGCATTCTTAAATTTCACAGTACTTTTAACATTTACAATGTTTGATTAAATTCAAATTAACAAATATTCAAGACTACATGAGAAAAAAATGAAATGAGATTATCTTTTTATATAATCAGCTAAATTCTTTTTAAGAGTAAAAATCTAATACTGGGATTTAAAAACCTAACTTTCCACTGCTCCTGTTAATTCAACCGTGCGTGGATCCCTCAGGCCACGGGGCTGCCCATGAGCCTCTCCTGTCGGAGAGCCATTAGCCTCTTGAACCACTTTTCCTCAGCATCAGCTTTCTCAATAAACAACTGAAATAAGAAAAAGAAAAAGGAAAATTGTTATTGTCTGCCAATCACTCGATTGGGCCTTACATGACACAAATACACCGTCACAGAATCCATCTTCCAGCACAGGACTTGGCGACTTTTAAACTCTTGACGACTTCTTAAGTGAAGATCATCTGTTGGAAGTAATAACGCTCGGAAAGTCTTGAAGCAAATATCAACATCGCTGGTTAACAACTTTACATCTGATTTTGTGAAGTTTATTTCCTACGATCTTTCTGACATAGTGAAATGACACTATTTCACAAAAGAGCAACATATGATGTTAGTGACATGCTCACAGTCAACGAACCAACGAATGCCGAGCCAGAATTAGATCTTTTGGTGCCAGATTAAAAACAAAACAAAACTCTTTTTTGACCTATTTTTCTTAACCATAGAAAGACTTCTAGGAGGCAGGCAGCACGAGTTGGGCAATACCAGATTCAAAGACATGTAGCAGCTCTGAGGGCTGGGGGTCGGCTGCCTATTTTAGCAAAGAGGAACATAGGAATCCACTCCTCAAATGGTCTTGTTGCCAGCACAAGAGAACAACAGTTTGACTTGATTTCAGTCAACTAGACTTCAACTGACATTCTTGAGGTTTATGGATCTTACGTTTGGATGGGCCAGAGAGTTGTCATCTTGGTACTTGATGGCAGTAGGGATGCTGCCAGGGTCAATCTCCTTCTCATTACTGGGCAGCTCAGCAGTGATGGACGCTGGTCCTGATGCTGCCGCAGCTACATGCTTCACTTCACTGGGTTCCACTGACTGAAATATACAACACGCATTATTAACTGGATCACAATTAGAATTTTGCTTTAATAATATTTCTGATTTTGAATAATTGCTTAATTAGTCTCCTTTGAGATGACAATCACAAAAAGGTCCTAAGTTATTGAATAAGAAACAATTATTCCTAAAACAAGCAAAAAAACCCCAAAAACATTGGGAAATGTTTATCATTTCTTACGATCAGCATATTTTTCTTAAGAAGTTGGTACTTACGAGTCTATACTACTGAAAAAATACATATTTCATATATCTAAATTCTACTAATCAGAACAAGCTTGCAACAAATCTCTAGCATTCAGTTGGCCTCTTTAGGTATAAACAGCAAGTGTAAAGGTTATTTTGTTTTTGTTTTTTTAATAACAGACTTACTGACATATAATTCACATATCACAATTTATACAGCTTTTAGCATATCCACAGTTTTGCAACCATCACCACAAGCAACTTTAGAACATTTTCATCATCCTCCTAAAAAAACCTCTACCTATTAGCAGTCACTGCTCCCCATTCCTAGGCAACTGCTAATCTACCTTCCATCTCTATGGATTTGCCTATTCTGGACATTTCATATAAAAGGAATCATACAATATGTGGTTTTTGGTGACTGGCTTCTTTCATTTAGCATAATGTTTTCAAGGTTCATCCATGTTGTAGCATGTATCAGTATTTCATCCTTTTTTTTTTTTTTTTTTGCTGAGGAAGATTAGCCCTGAGCTAACATCTGTTGCCAACCTTCCTCTTCTTTTGCTTGAGGAAGATTAGCCCTGAGCTAACATCTGTGTCATTCTTTCTCCACGTTATATATGGGTTGCCACCACAGCATGGGTGACAAGTGGTGTAGGTCCCCACCTGAGATCTGAATCTGCAAACCCAGGCTGCCAAAGTGGAGCACGCCCAACTTAAACACTATGCCATGGGGCTAGCCCTTCTTCATTCCTTTTTATTGCTGAATAACATTCCATTGTATAATATTATGTGCCAGGCACTATACTAAGTGCTAGGGACAAAAAGACTAACAGATCCTGGTTCCTGTCTGGAAGCAGCCAGCAGTGCAGTGCTAACTCGAGTTAATTCCAATGTCTCCTTCTCCGAGAAAGGACAAGGCCAGGGACGTGGCTGACTAGCAGCAAGGGTGCAGAGATAATATGAAATGGATTAAATGAGAAGTTGAAATTAAAAGTTAAAATAAAAATCCTCGAGATGATTAGGAGATTAATTCCACTATTTAGCCTTTTTTCTACACCTATTGGTTCCACACCTCTAGTTTTTCAATGTCCATTTTCTTTTGAGTTATCTACTTCTGAATATTCACTTCTCTGAATGAAGTGCAAAACAGATATCAACAGGAAAAACATCTAGAAAATGAAATATCCATGAATTACTTAATTCTCTTACAATAAATTATCTTAGAATTGGAGATCCATCTATTTAATCAGTGTTTATTGAGCACTAATTGCTAAGCACTGGCCATACAGGGAGAAGAAAACAGGTATGTTCTCTGTCCCCAGTGGAGACTGCATTTTGCTAATGGGGCTGAGAGATTACTAACAAATGTACATCCAAATAAATACAGAACCACAAATTATAACAAGTGCCATAGAGATATTTAAAGAAATATTTGTTAAATTTAATTTGGCAGTTTTCTTCTTACATTTTGGAGCCAATAAGTTTTTCCCTCAGGTCCCAAAGATTTCTAAGTCTCCAACACAGGGGCCTAAAGGCTCATAGCCCTAAGCGATGTTATACTGATACTTTATAAAACTGAGGCCATATAACAGTAAAGCCCAATACTCTGCACAGGGAAGTGGGAAGTATGCTAATCCAGGGAGGTCCAGGACGGCATCTTTGGTATTCTACACTGCCGTGCAGAGAATATAAGACCACACAAACAAAACAAAACACAACAGACTCATAGATACAGAGAACAAACTGCTGGTGGTCAGAGGAGAGGGGACGAATAAGTGAAGGGGCTCAAGAGGTACGAACGTCCAGGCATCAAACAAGTCAGTCACGGGGACGTGAGGTACAGCGCAGGAATGCAGTCAACAATATTGTAATGACTTTGTCTGCTGACAGATGGTCACTGGTCTTACCAAGGTGACCGTTCCACAATGTATATATGTCAAATCCCTCTGCTGTACACCTGAAACTAATACAATACTGTATGTCAACTATACTTCAATTAAAAAAAATAAAACTTCTGCCATAATAAATTTTGTTTTAAAAAGAGCATGGCATTCTGCAGACCTCAGCCCTGCTCTCACAGGCTCAGCAGGAGACTGCTGTCTACGTCGGACCGCCGTGATCACCTGTGGAGTGCCATTATTATAGTGGTCACAGGTGTGCACTGCACGTGTTCAGGTGGCAGAGAGAACATTCTATTATGAAACCCAAGGATCTCATTCTGTTTTTCCCTACACAGCACATTAAAGAGTTCTTTGAGAAGTGCTTACACACATATAGGGTAAAGTTTTCAGAGGTTAGGATCAGAGCATGGAAGTTATTATTTAATAACAGCTAACTTAAAAGTATGTGAGGAGAACCATTAATTGCTTCTTTACTTAAGTGAGGAAAACTGTTAGAGAAAATTTGAACATGGCCACTATCAAACACCTGGCTTTAACTGCCACCTGGTGGTTCCGTTTGGAAAAACTTGTTTTAAAATATACTTCCAAGTGAGAGAACAAATGACCAGACTGCTTAGGGTTATTGACCCTCCTTTGAAACAGAGGAGGATTTCTGCCAGCTACGACAATTTTAGGGTAGAATAATTGGTAATAAGCTTATCCGGGACAGTGGTCTGAAAACAAGCTGCACCTTGGGTCCTGAGGTTGATGATATAGCAGGAGATATCAAATTATGTCCTCACACAAAAGGAATATGATTGCAGAGAGTTAAACTAATTAAATCAATATGCGTTGCAGGAGACACAATCTTTCACATGTCATTGGTAACAGCCACTTTTCTGGTAACAGCTCCCTAGCTTAATTAGCGGGATTAACACAGCTAAAGAAAGACCCTATGAACTGAAGGGGTGGCTAGTATAGGCTTTTCAGAGATACAAACTTTATATCAATGTGTGTAGAACTGACGAGGAGAGAAAGATCGTGGAACTCGGGTCATGGGTAGCTTAGCCCTCAAGAGAGGTAGTCTTTGCTATGCATCGGGGTAGCCCACCACCTCTCCCGTCTGGAGGCATTGGTCCTCAAGATAATTTACCTCCCTCTGCTAAGTAACCTCCTGATAAATAATTCAGCTTCTGGGGCATCCTGAATCCCTACCTTATAACGCAGACACAGACATTTCAGAAACCAGAAAGGGCTATCACTTTGTAAACTAACAAATTGGCCCTCTGCCTTGTATTACAGTCGAGCGTGAATTTATTCATTGTTAGCCCAGCACTGCTCTTCTGATCATCCTGAAATGCAGTGACTATGAAAGTCCAGTGTTGGATGGCTAATACTTTAGATTATTGTACATTCACTAAGGTAAATGCCATCTTCTGAGGCTTTTTAGCATACTTCGCTGTTGGCGCCACTACCTAGCTTTCAATACATGCTTTCTTTATATTGCAACAGGGAGCGTGCATTGAATTCACAACTATGAGAGACATTTGATTAGTAGGAAAAACATGGGCTCTGGAGTCGGAAAAATTTGGTTTGGATATTGCTTCTTGTCATTTATTGGCAGTTTGACCACGGGTTATAAAATTTGCTAAGCCTCCGTTTCCTTAGCTATAAATAAGGGTTATTGGGACATTAGATAAATTATATATGTTAAATGCCTAGTATTAATGGTAGCCTTTATTATTTTAGTTATTTGAAGTTATTTAAATGTAAAAAACAGTGTGGCTAGGATACAACATTGTTTTACATCATTTGCTTAGTGCTTTAATGCTTTTTTTTTTTGAGGAAGATTGGTGCTGAGCTAACATCAGTAGCAATCTTCCTCTATTTTGTATGTGGGACACCGCCACAGCATGGCTTGAAGAGCGGTGTGTAGGTCCACACCTGGGGTCCAAACCTGTGAACCCTGGGCCACCAAAGCGGAGTGCATGAAGTCAACCACTATGCCACTGGCCTGGCCCCCTTAGTACTTGAACGTTTAACATTGAAATGAATTGGCAATGCTGATGTCTGTACGTGAAACCAGTAAGTTGCTGTGTAAAGCTGTGAAGTAATTTTTAACTATTTGCTCAGTTATACAATAGGCCATTGAGCCTCAAATGAGGAGAATTTTAGGGTCTATGACCATAAAAAATCACAGAAAACAACCTCTGGCCCAAGCAAAACGGGGATCTTTGTACCTACAATTCCTCTTCGGGAAGCTGTAGACAAATACAGCCCTCAGCATTCACGACAGAAGGAGGGGCAGTAACGGTAAGAAACTTTCATTTCTTGAGTACTTACCATGTGCCAGGCACCTGGCCAACTGTTTTATACAAAGTATCTTGATCATGCTTATAAAAACCTCTGACATGGGTATTATCCCCATTTTAAGATAAGAGAACTAGGGTGGTCCCTTTGATCAGAGATGTAGGTGGAATTCCTTTATATTGGTCCCATGGGAAGCTACTTAACCGTACAGGGTTTTGTTATAGATTTGAGAAGAAGAGTTTTTCTCTTAGATCAGTCAGTTGTCTTCAAATTAATAATCTATAGGGAAATAATTTATTTTTTGAGGAAGATTAGCCCTGAGCTAACATGTGCCACCAGTCCAACTCTTTTTGCTGAGGAAGACTGGCCCTGAGCTAACTTCTGTGCCCATCTTCCTCCACTCTGTATGTGGGATGCTGCCACAGCATGGCTTGCTAAGTGGTGCATAAGTCCACACCCAGGATCTGAACCGGCAGACCCTGGGGCCCTGAAGCAGAACGTGTGAACTTAACCACTGTGCCACTGGGCTGGCCTCTATAGGGAAATAATTTTTAAAAATTTTTCTAGAGGATATGATGACGTAAAAACATCACTAACCTTAGAGTTCAAATATAAAGATATTATTACATTCATACATTTCAAAAGACCTTTAAGGTGAAACCAGATGTCTAAAGAATTTCTGCATTTCTCAGTAAGAGATCTGTCTTACTGAGCATGGAGACTTGGGGAAAACAAGGGTCATATCAGCGAAATGTAAATGGGCGAAGGTGTTTATACTTAAGACCTAGAGTAGTAGAATTTTCAAGCTCTATGCTTAGTTTATAGAATGTGTTCAGATATCAAATAATTTAGATGCTCGAGTATGTTATTTAAAAATAAACACTTACTGGATTAAGAACCATACTAGGTATTTAATAATCATTATATTTAATCTTCAATAACTCCAAAAAGTAGGTGTAATTAACTACTTTATGAATTTGGAAATGAGGCTTACTCAAGATCACAAATCATGGTAGGAAGTGTAGGAGTTAAGATTCAAACTCAGATCTCTTTGCGTCCAAAGCCCGTGCTCTTCCCAGGATGACAAACAGGCTTTTGATCAATTTCCTTACTCATTGCCAATTTCACCAGTTATTGGAAGAGCTGCCAGTATTTAGAGGAGAGGAATGGAATTAAAAATAAGTTTATTATATTAATAATTAGTACCAAACGAGAAAAAGTTTTTCAGAAGAAAACCCAGTGTATTAACTACAGAGGACTAAGTATTTCCACAGAAAGAAAATGCTGGTTTATCTTAATTGAGTCCACTAAGAACTGGGAAGTCAGGGTGCACTTCAGAAGACAAATACTGGGAAAGTAAATTTTAAAGTAAATTACAATTCTACTAGGACATACGAATGACCTTTTCATATGCAGAAGTAAGATATGAAATAAGATGGGCAGTTATATTTATGAATGCTCATTTCACAGCTCCATGTGTGAGGAGCTGTGGAGCCAACTGCAAAGAGTTCAAATGAAATCCAAGGCACGATGAGGCCGGGGCCGTGGATGAACCAAGGCTGCCCAGGGTGTGCGTCTGGCATGCAGCGCGTGCTCAATTTGTGGCTCCAGAATGAGTGGTTTTAAAAGTATACGGCTATTGAAAAGATGTTCTTCTCTCTCGTAACAAAAGAAATGCTAATAGAAACGCAAAAGGGCAGTTCTCACCTATTAGGTCAGTAAACAGGAAAAAGTCTGACAGGCCTTAGTGTTAACCAGAGGGGGAGAGGAGACATCTCCTCATACTTCTGGGTGGCATTTGAATTGTACAATGTTTCTGAAGGATGACTTTGGGAACATGTGTAAAAAAACCACTACTGACGTTTAACAAATAACTCTATCTTGAAAAATTTATCTTAAGGCGATAATAATGGATATTTGCAAAATGTATGTAATACCTCCAAACTTACAAGTACTTCAATATCTACTATCAGAGAAAAAAATAAATGAATTATGACACATTCATCAGTAGCATATTACACAGTCATTAAGACATTTAAAGATGTGGAACAACACTTTTCACTAAGTGGTAAGCACGCCATGTCTTCGTTACACGTATGTTATTGGATCCATGCATTTCATAGCAGAACGCCTCTTTCTACTAAAGAAACAAACTCCTAAATGCAGCCCTGATGACAACAGAAAGAATATATGAAACAGTCAACAGAAATAAAGTGCTAATCAAAGCTCCTTTTGCTGGAGTTGAACAAGTGACACCCATCCGGACAAGGAAGGTCAACACACGCCAGTATGTGGGTTATAAGTTTATTGTTAAAGCCTTTTTCTGACTTTTCTCTAGCAACATCAATTCAAAAAGTAGATGTATACATTTGAAAGGAAAACTGTATGTGCTCGTGAAATCTATATAACTGTTATAGAACCGTCATGTTGACGTTTTATTTTGTCTTCTCAGTGAATTTTAAAATAAAAATGGCATCTGACACATTTTTGTATATTTTTTTACAAGTTAAACTTGAGCTGCTTCTCATTGATTCATTCTCTCTCTTTCTCAATAACATGCTGACCCTCTCTTGCCCTACTTCATCTATCTATTAGAAGAAGCACTTATATTTAAGTAAAATCCGTTAATAAAGTCTCTCTTCAATTGGAATCTAAGGGCTTATTCATAAAGCCTGGATGAAAACTTACCTTTTTGACTTCTTTACTTGATCTGAATGTCTGCTGAACAAAAGAATCACTTTCAATGGCTTCAATTTCTTTCACTCTTTTTACTTGTTCTACCAGGGTGGCTTGGTCTAAAAAAAGAGACTATAATGTCAGTGTGTTTTGGTGTATAAGCTTGTTAACAACACTATACTGAAGCACTATTCTTTCTAAGAATTAATTTTACAAATTACAAAATTTAACTGGATGAAAAGAAAAGACATTATAGTTAAGCTATTAACAAGAAACTTTTTTCACCCTAAGATGCACAAATATAACATTCCTACACAGTAAGACACTCACCTAAAAGCTAAAACATTACTGAGAAGGCACTGCTATCAGGATCCAAGCTAATTTGGGCTAATCTGGTGGGAGGGGTTTTTAAAAAAATCAAGAAAAAACTATAATGGAAATACACATAAAATAAGAGTGCAATGAATCCACCCGCATTCATCACCCAGCTTCTAGAATCATTAACTGTCTATTATTCTTTTTTAATCTATCCATCCTCACTTCAATTTTTTTGGGTGGACCTGGAGTATTTAAAAGTAAATCCCAGACATCACACCATGTTACCTTTAAATATTTTAGCAGGCATCTCAGATAGTGCTTAAGAAAAAAACCAAAAACCAACCCAGCAACGTAACTACAATACCATCTTCCCATCCAACAATATTATCACTAATTCCTTATATCATCTTATACCGCACATATTTAATTTTCACTGATTGTCCAAAAAATGTCTTTTTACCATTGGTTTGTTTGAAACAGGATCCAAACAAGGTCCACACATTACACTTGATTGATAAGTTTCTTAAATCCCTTACAGTCCACTGTCCCTCCTTCATTGCCATTTATTTATTGAAGAAAATGGACCATTTATCCTTTAAGATTTTTCACATTCTGGATTTGGGTGATTTTATTCTCTTTGTGTCATTTAACATGTTCCTCTATCCCTCACATTTTGTGTAAACCAGTAGTTAGACCTAGGCGCTTGATAAGATTCAGGTTCAATTTCTTCTGATCAAGAGGACCTCACAGGTGGTGCTGTGTGATCCCTACTACATCATACCAGGATGTGCTTCTCCCACTTTCAGTGACGTTAAAATTGATCAGTGGGTCCAAAAGTTCTCCATCAACTTCTCACTTAATGGTTTTAGCAGACATTAGTGTTTGTTGCTTTCCTTAGAGGTTGCAAAATGGTGATTTTCTAATTTTATTCTTCTTCCTGCATTTATTAACTCCGCTTCCTCTCTAATGAAGAACTTCCCTCATCGACTATTTGGTGACTGTGAAATAGTCTGTACAGGAAAGGGAGAAGGAATGTTTAATTCTTTCACTTTATTTATCAATTTTGGTCCAAAGAGAACCACTATGAATTCATGACTATTTATATATTTGATATATTTCAGCCCATGGCAGTCATTTTCATATTTTCGAGCCCAAATTATCGTACGTTTGGGTAGTGGGGCCTCTTCAAGTTGGCTCCTGTATTATTTTGATATCATCTCTAGTAGCTAAGGCCTGACAAGATGTTCCGGGCTCATCTAGTACAGCTCCTGTCCCATACTCGAAATTAGCCATTGCTCCACAGAGCTCAGACTCCTCCCCTGGGGATGACATTTAGAGACAACAACCTGGCACGAGGGGTGCTTGTCGTCACTGGATTACGACTGCTTCTCAGCCTCTTCAGCGGGTGTATAAGAAAGACATACTTTTAGAAGAGAAAAATATGAGTTCATGCCGATACTACCAACCAAATTAACAACCACAGGACTTTTATTTAAAGGCTTTGATTTTATATTTGTGTATCTTTTCTCTTACTCTAAAAACTTAGGCCTTAATGATATGATCAAAAGTACTTTCTTGTTTTTCCTAATATTGAGTTGAGTATGTATTAGTTTCAAAATAATAAGACAAACATTACTATTAAAGACAAGATGAATTAAATGCAGTTTAAAATTTCTTTATGGATCCTTTTGACCTTAGGATTTACTCCACTGATGAACTGTCAAAACACTATGCTCTGAAGTCACTTGAAATAATTCTCCATGTGATTATGCTACCAACTTGATACAGAGTTAGATTAGGTTCATTTGTTTTAGTTCATTTTTGATTTTTAGGTCTTGCTTTGTTTTATTGCCTTTGTGATTAATATTTGTTTTTAAATTGCACTCACATGGTTCTCAAGTAAAAACTTCAAACAATATCCCTCTGAGAAGGGCAGGTTTCCTACCCCAGCCCATCCCTCTAGCTCCCCCCTGAGTCCGTTGGTAATTATTTTTCATTAGGTTTTGGTTTTTATCCTTCCATTGTTTGTTTCTGAAAATATAAGTATACATATTCTCTTCTTTCTTACACAAAATTAGCATACCACACATTCCTATGTATATTACTTCACTTAACAATACGTCTCCACTATCACTCCACAGCAGTACAAAGACTTCCACGTCCTACAAATTAAAGCTGTACCGTAATCTACTTTATGGCTTTTTGATAGTTTTTTCCAACCAATGCCCTGTTGTAGGTCATTTGATTTGTTTCCAATCTTTAGCTTTTACAAATAGCCATATGCATGTGTCATTTCATATTTTTGTGTTTTTTTTCACATGCCAGGTGGGCAGGAAAAATGCAACGTTATGGTTCACATCTTCCCTGTTCACATTCTTGCTGTAAGCTGATACGAATACACAGCTGAATCAGGAGCCATTGTAGTCAGCGAAGGCATCCAAAAATGTTGGGATTTTAGACTTTATAGATAAAAACTGGATTTGCTTGCTAAGAAACAACTGCAATAACTGGTTTGTTAAGAAGGTAGAGTAATTTGCATCAAAGTAATTTTTACATCCCAGCAGATCTAAGCTGAAAAGGTTAAGTGTTATAGAGACAACGACAAGAAATTTTGTTTTGTAAGATCAATAAAAATCAACATTTTGTGAAAAATTTTTCTCACATTTTGGCCAATCACAAATTATAATTAGATAGTCTTATGCAAGCTCCAGTTTATTTAAGGAAAGACAGTGCTTCTGCAGATGTGTCCCTCACAGACATAACCAGTCTGTCCTCAGCTGAGAAATCACGCATGGGATGTGTGGAAGTAACAGCTGCCAGAGCCAACACTCTCATCTTTGGAAGAATATATTTTTCTAGATGAAAGCAAGCACTGTTAGAGTGTCATGGAAGAGCAAATAGCTTCACATGCTTTAGAATAAAAGCTCCTGTGGATTTTAATTACGCAATATTCTAATTGAGCATGTGAAATGAGAGATTTTTTGCCCAGCTAATTTATTAATATTAACATATCCCATACCAATAGATAATATATTAGTTACATGTATAATAGTGTTATTTTAGCAAAGACGAATTATGTTGGATACCATTCCACATGATCCAACTTTAATTTGTCAATACGAGAAAACATTTGTTTGTATAGGTCTCAATTAGTCTCACTATTGTCTCACAATCATTAATTCCCGGGCAAAAGACAACATTTCTGACTTGAGGATGATGTCTCATATGTATCAACTGTTTGACCCCTTGGATTTTTTTCTCTAACATCTTCTGTTGTTTGGATTTACAAAGCACATTGTTAGTATTAAATGTCAGAGGTGAGCTCATGAACGGTACCTGATGTCTAAAGCTTATAGTGTTTGTAGCTTTAAATATGGACATACGACCAGTCAGTATGTTTAGCAAAATAGCACTGGAGAAACTATAAAGGAGGGAAGGAAAAAGATTAGAGAAAACTAGAACATTATCTTTGTGTTTCTTTAAAGATCCACTTCAGGACTAAGACAGTGACAGGGCAGATAGGGGCATGCCAGCCTGCCTGACTTACAATATGAAAATAAGCCAACATAGCTTTTACCTTTCAATGTGGGAGCCATTTTACTGGTGATACTTAAACTAAAGAATGAGATATTTAAACTAAAGAGTGTGATATGTAAATCAAAGAGTAAGAGAGTGATGCTTAAAATTTGAAAGATTTATGAATTTACATTTTCAGCCTCATACATAGCTCAGCTCCCTGCTGTCTGAAGACAACAGGTATAAAAAAAGGTTTTAAATTGCTTCATACTCAAAATTCTAATATTAATACCCACAAATGTATGTCTTGAGTATAACTGTGTCATTTTGGGAAGCAGAATAAAACACATGAGTAACATATAATAAATTGCTGTAAATTTAGGTTCTTAAGTTATACATGCCAATTTGTCATTTAAAAATTCTATGCCAATTTTAAGACTGGGAAAAATGTGAATTAAAACTAGTTATTGTTTATACGCTTGGCATGAATGTCTAGCATAAAAAGTATTTTGCATTTATCAGTCATGAGCTAAAAATAAAGACAGCATCAAAGTCACTTGGAGAATCAAAATTACAGAATCTTTTTAAACATTAACACAGTAGCGCTGAAGGAAATATATCCATGAGCACTTGACCCTTTTTGATAAACATATCATCGGTAAATAAAATGCCTTCCATAGGTTGGTTGTAGGATGTCAGCAGAAGGCATACATATTTCATAGTAAAATAAAAAATAATGGGGTCAGAAAGCTAAGCTATCACAGACTAAAAAAGCCAATACTCACCCACTGCACGAAAAGTCTTTTTTTCATTTTGTTATGAAAAATTAAAATCAAATATTTTATTGGTTATTTTAATGTTACATTGTAAAAGTTAGGCTCACATGCTACTTCAAGTTATATTTGACAATTTCGCATGATACATTTAGAGAATTTTCTTTTAAAATATTATTAAATGGTTCACAAGTTAAGATTATTAAGTAAAAATGACAAGGTCCAACATAAACCTTTCATTTGAGAAGACAAAATTTTAATCTGTACACCATTTGTAGATTACAAAATAACCCCGTCTCCTCTACACTGGCAGCAGTGCTAGTCTGAGAACAGCAGAGGGCACTATTACCCAAGATGTAGTCAGGGGATAAAAGACGGGAGTTTCATGAAAGGTATTTTAGACACAAGAATTTCATCTTCAACTGACTCTTTTTGAATATTAATACTTTATGAATTTCTCCAAAGTTAAAATGCACTTTATGTTACAAAAAGTTTGGGTCAGTTTGCCTCATAGTTATTGAATTACTTCTCTTCCAGGAAAAAAAATATTTATATACTAATAGTACCGTCACAAATGCATGAATAATATAAAAGCATATCTTATTTTCAGTTTAAACTGACTGAAATTTTAGTCAAGAAGGGAAACATCCGTGAAATTCCTTTTTATCGTACACTATATATATTGATAACAAAACATTCAGATACTGAAATGTAAAGCATTTTCAAGTGCTTTACAAGAATAAAAAAAAGCAAAAAGTAACTGGCTATTCAATGAATAAATAAATTAATATGGCTATTTAATACAATCTGTAAGAAAATAACATCCTATACAGCTTGCTTGGAATTCTAAAGTTATTAAAACAATTTCTCATGAACACAGATTTTAATGAAACACAGCCATCGCTTTCTCTTTCAATAAGTCTCTTTCGTAGAACATACAAGGCATATATTAGAAACCCATCCAACCCCAACACTTTAAGGCTGCTCGTAAGTCCCATAGTCCTGGGCACAAATTTCCAGAACTGATATCTACAAATAACTTGGAAGATGAGAAAACTTCTTAAGTAGAATGTGGCTTGTTCTGGAAGCTTATGACACAGTCCTAAGTTACACAGGTCAATGAGGCTTTTGAAGTGTCTCTAGTAACACCCCCCTTGGATGAGGTCCAAGACAGACTCATCTTATATTAAACTGCTTTCCATACCAAACCAAGTAATAGGAATAACTTTAATGTGACTGCACCAGTGAAGAATTTCTGATAAACATTTTAACAGCAGCAGTGAACTGGGCATCAGGATAGGCTTCATGAAAGACAAAATCCACAGTGAGCACCTCACCTAGCTCCTCTTACTCAGAATGAGCTCCCCTTCCCTGAATCTCCCCTGTCATTTAAGGCCATGCCTAGTGCCCACCTTTGATGATTCCACCTGTGAAAACAGAAGTCTCTTATCACAGGTTGCCTTGCACTGATATTAATTTCTTCATGAGTGAAAGCTTCAGGGCTCCAGCTGGAGAGGACACACCTTTCTGTGTCAACTCCAGGACTTAGGGAAGTACGGTCTATTACTCAGTAAGCAGTAAAGAAACATTGGTTGAAAAACTGAAAATTAGAGGACACTAAAGTAACCATTAAAAAAATAAAACTTCATGGGAGGAAATGTCAAAGCATAAGAAGTTTTGTAATTAAAAAAATTAAATGTCTTTACGTGGTTAGTTTTAACAGCTCTGGGTTCAGACTCTCTGGGTTAACCGCTGTCTCTGCTACCTACTAGCTGTGTGGCCTTGGCTGTTCAGTTTCTCCACTCTGGCATTGGGGTAACAGCCAAAACATCACAGGATGGTTGAGAGCTTGACTGCTTTTCTCCCTCCTTCCCTTTCTCTCTCATTTCCTCCTTTCAAATATTTGAGCACATTCAATGTACCAGGCATTGTTCTACGTACTAGGGTTTAGAAACAAACAAGAGTTTCTTGTCTCATGGAGCTTATGTTTTAACGGGAGAGACAAATAACACAAAAATAAACAATATGTCAAGGAAAGTAGAATAGGGTAAGGGGCTAGAAAGGAGAAAGGTGGGGCTATTTCAGGCAGGGTAACCAGGGAAGAACTCCTGACACAGTGATATTTCAATAGAGAGAAGAGTTGTGTGAAGGAGCAAGCCATAAAAATATGGGAGATGGTACCTGTGCTCAGCACAGGGCTAAGGAAGCATTAACAGCACTCAATAAATGAGAGATATCACCAGTAATCATACTGGAGGGCCAACAGTACTAAAGACATGGGAGTCGGCTAAAAAGTTTGAATACAAACCTCTTAGTTTCTGACCATATGGTTTAAAGCTGGCAACCTTTTCTGAGTTCAGCCAGGTAGTAACTAGCTTTAACTTACACCTCATGTGGCATCATCTGTGGTGTGGCAGGACTGTGGGAACGACGGGAAGAAGACACAGGCATGTGCACATCTCTGAGAAGGCACAAAAAGCCCAGCTGAACTTTATCACCCACCACAAGCCTGGAGTCCAGCACAGAATGCTGCAGGGGGAGTCGGGAAGCGAGGCTTTGCTGACACACGGACCGCCAGGCTCCGGGGACTTGGGATGGAGGTCCCATCACCTCCTAATGGTTGTCTGCTAACCCAAACTCCCCAAATGGTAGTTGTGTGCTGGAAATCATGAAATAAAGCAAACAGAGTTTAGCGTCTGTAGGTGTACAGACATTTTGTTTTGATCATCAATATTTGGAATGCCTTTCTAGCGAGGAAGGTCACAGACGGTAACTTTTCATTTAAATGGTTGTTAAAAAGGCCAGATGAGCCGTCCTGGTAGCAGAAGTAGTAACTGCAGCAGTAACAGAAGCTTACGTTCCTGGCACTCTGCGCTAAGCACTTCACGTGGATCACCTCATTTAACTATCATAACCAGGAGAGATAGTACTATTATTACTCTCACTGTAGAGATAAGAAACTGAGGCTAAGTAACCTGGCCAAGGTCACAAGTCTAGTTGGTGGGACAAATGGGATCCAATCCCTGAACTGTGATCCAGTCATTATTTCCTAGTCAAATAAATTCTTTACCCACACCTGCCAAGCAACAAACTATGTTTTTCCTCCTTCTCATCCATTTACTAGAAATAAAGAATTCTAGGTATTGTTCTTATTGTATATTTTACTGCTTATTTATTCAGTAAAATACAATGTAGCTTTACATGTAGAAGAGATGCCATATACATTATCTTGGTTTTTTGGCATTATCTTGAGCTAGATTACAGATTTATATTTTCAGAATCTTTTGCACTTGAAAAAGTTTTTCAAGAATTACATATGTCATATTTGGAAAATCTTCATTAAAGAAGAAAAAAATAAAGTTTTTAGCAAACCTAGCTTTCTTTTATTTAAGTCTGAAAACAACCTGAGTAGTAAATTACCACTTAAGAGCTGTTCTTTCTTTATTGTGTAGCAATTGTCACAAAAAAACTAAAATGGTTTCTGTGAATTTGGCTAAACCAATAACAACTATGCAGTCCAACTACGTGGACTATTGCCTTACGCTTGTTTCAAATGTAATAAACATGGGTAATCAAATCTACTTTATTAGAGTGGTAAGAAATAATTATTCCAACAAAGCTAAGGCTACTGGAAGTTTTCTTATTTTAATAGAATAAAAGGAATATGATTTGAGGTATACCAGATTAATAGGGCAGAATATAGACTCTGAAGTTGTGTTTGCTGTCCGTTTTAATTCTAGAATTCTTATTGACTCTAATTAAAATTCTGTAGATGGAAGAGTTGTATGTTTCTAAGGACCTTGCAGTGAATGCTGTCTGCCAGCCATCTCCACACACCCCATAACCACACACAACCCGCCTGTCAGGAGAGCTAATGCAGACATCGCAGGGCACACCACATTTGTCACTGTGGCTAATATCAGAGATACGCAGCTCTTTTTTCTTAGCACACAAAAGCAAGATATGTAATTCAATGCTCAATTTACCCTTGTCTCGCAGGAGATTTTTCCCCGCTAATTGATAGAAATTAAGCCATTAATCAAGCCACTAGCCATCATTCAAACCAGAGAAGATGAATACAAACTTTCATCATAACCACCTTCCCCATTCTAGTGTTCATTAGCATTAATTTTTAATGCAATTATGCTATTCTTTTACGCTGAGCTCATAAATTACTGCTCTTTTGTTGCTGGCTGGCCTTGTAAAATCCAGACTAATGCTTTGTGCTCTGATCTTAAAGGCAATTACTAGGTTCTTCTATCTTTTATATCTTCGCATCCCCAATAACCTTTATATATAACGAACACCCATGACTGACTGTGCCTGTTTGTTTTCTTAATGTCTCTATATAAATCTCTGTGAACATATAAATGTAGTCAAATGTATCTATAACAAACATATATATATCTACACATACCACATATATTACAAAATATAGATGGTAATAGAAAAACAAGATCTCACAGATTCATATTGTAGTTTAGGCTCAAATATAAAGATATTATAGTTTCTCATGATTACAATGTAATGCATCATTGTATGATAGTTACAATTTTTATAACAAATTAGAAAATAGGAATATTAATAGTGGCAGATTATTATAAACATTTGTAAGGACCAAACAACTAAAAATAGAAAGAATAGCTATGAAATATCAAAATCTCTTAGCTCTTTAGGTAGGGTTATCATTTTACTTTTAAATCCTTATTTAAAAGAAATTGTGTTGAAGCACAAAAATTACTGAGATAAAAAATGAAGATTACTGGAAGATCAAAAGAACCGCTCATCCATGAGTGTATTTATAAGCACATATAATAACTCCATAGTCTTATATTTTGCAAAGAGGATGCATCAGTTTATTAGAGGATGACAGTAAAACGAAAGGAGAGATTTTCCAGAAACAAATACCGAACCCAGAGGCAACTCTGTCCTCCAACCCAGAGAAGGTGAAAAGTTGTAGTCTCCTTATAGTCCCCAAAAGCATCGGTTACGCTCACTCCTAGGTGCAGAGGAGATAGAGGAAATCGACAACTCTCTTCTTGTATCATCCCAGGAACGCCTTTGCTCTCGTTTGCACGCTGCTATGTTCTGGCAGCCCACTAGCTAGAGAAAGGGTGCATATGTGGCATCAATGTTAACAAGAGAGAACTTTCTGGGAAAGTGTCAGTAGCACTGGTGTTGGTGCCAGTCCAGCCACCGTTTGGAGTTGCACAGCGGCTGCCTACCCTGAACACCATGGGCCTGGGGCAGGGAGCGGACAGTGTATTCAGGAGGCTTCTACAAAAAAAGGTCTGAGCCATTAACTTCTTATGATAAAAAGGTGCTGATCCACTTGACTTCATCCTATGTTTCCCCTCATGGCTAGTCCTTTATTAGATTTCACCTTTAACAGCAGGTTATACATGGATTAGAAGCAGTGAAGCTTAACTCTACAAGGACTTGATTCTCTGAACCAGGGGACTTACTATGCCAGGATAAGTGGACGGCTTAAGTTCAAGTCTTTTGTGATCCTCTCCTCTACGATGTCAGAAGAAAATGGGTACCCAACATATTGGTACTTGAACATTAAAGTTATCAGTATAAAGCTGTGACTTCTACTACCTCTTCTTTATAAGCATTTTGTGTTTGGGTTCTGAGCTTGGAGAGAACAGTCCATGGCTCCACATGCCTTAGTTGCCCTGAATACATTGATAAAAACTCTGGAGTTCAGAAACAGGAATTGAAATTAATTCAGCATATATATGCCAGGTGCTAGACTAGGTGCTGGAGATTTCTGATTGAAAATGACATACTTTTTGCCCTCTCAGAGGCCATGGGTAAAATGAAACTAACTTTTATTTAGAATTTTTACTCACAAGTAGTTACAAGCTGATTACATGGATTGTTGTGTTTACAAAGTGCCTTTGCATCTGTTATTTCATTTGATCCTGAAACGGACATAATTTTTGGTAATAAATAGTACTTTCATTTTTCAGATCAGATACTTCATACTTTCAAAGTTTAAGAGATACCATAAGAGGCAGAGCTGGGACATGAAACCAAGCCTTTTGCACTTCAAATTCTGTGTGCTTCCCATTGTACCAGGCGGCTCCTCAGCCTCTGAATCTCTGGTAACTTTACATGATAAATAGTTATGATTGTTTATGCTTATTTCATATACTTATCAAGTTCATATACAATTTTGATCTTTTAAACAGAGATGGGGTAGGGAGGATGGTAGTGCATGGTAGAAGATATTAATTTCTCTTTCTTAAAAGCAGAGCATGAGGTTTAAATAAACCACTAAATACTTCAAATTACATTTAAAGAACTTAGCTTAATTGAGGTACAATTTATGTATAATAACTATACTCATTTAAAGCATACAACTCAATGAGTTTTGAGTAACGTATACACCTGTGTAACCAACACCACAATCCAGACATAGAAATTTCCATCACCACCAAAAATGTCCTTGTGCCTCTTCGTGGTCAATCTCTGTCTGCTCTGACCCCAGACAATCACAGATCTGCTTCCTGCCAGTGTGGATTAGTCTGCATTTTCTAGAACTTCACCCTTTCATGTCTGATGCCTTCCACTCAGCATATTTTTGTGATAGCTCCATGTTGTTGGGTATCTCTGTTTTTTGTTCCTTGTATTACTGGCAGAATCCTATGAGATGAATATCCACAATTTGTTTATCCATTCACCTGTTGATGGACGCCTCGCTTATTTCCAGTTTCTGGCTTTTGAGAATAAAGTTGTTATTAACATTTATGTACAGCTTCTGTGTGCGCACATTTCTCACTTCCCTTGGGTAAATATGTAATATTGGAATGGCTGGGTTATATGGTAGGTTTGCATTTCTCTGATGACTAATGATATTGAGCATTTTTTTAATGCACTTATTGCCCATTCACTACTTTTTTAAAGTGTGTGTTCAAATCTTTTGCTCACTATTTATAATTAATAAATATAAGGCTGTTTGTCTTATTATTGTGTTGTAAGAGTTCTTTATATATAATGAATATACATCCTTTGACAATATTTTCTCCCATTCTGTGACTTGCCTTTTTGTTCTTTGTTTTGAGGAAGATTAGCCCTTAGCTAACATCTGCTGCCAATCCTCCTCTTTTTGCTGAGGAAGACTGGCCCTGAGCTAACATCTGTGCCCATTTTCCTGTTTTTATATGTGGGATGGCCTGCCACAGCATGGCTTGATAAGAGGTGTGTAGGTCCGTGCCTGGGATCTGAACTGGCGAAACCTGGGCTGCCGAAGTGGAGCACGCGAACTTAACAGCTATGCCACTGGGCCAGCTTCCATTTTGTTCTTAATGGTGTCTTTCAAAGAGCAAAACCTTTTTAATTTAAAAAAGTCCAATTTACCATTTTAAAAAATGGTTTATACTTTTTGTGTCTACCAAAGAAATAATTTTCTTCCTCAAGGCTGCACAGATTTTCTCCTATATTTTCTTCTATAAGTTATATAGTTTTAGCCTTTATATTTAGGTCTATAATACATTTCAAGCTAACTCTTACATATTGTATGAGATAAGGGTCAACATTTATTCTTCTCTATAAGGATATCCAGTTTTCTCAGCACCATTTATGGAAAAGACTTTCCTTTCCCCACTGAATTGCTTTGGTAGTTTTGTTGAAAACTAATTGGCCACATATGTGAGGGCTGAATTTTGGTCTCTCTAGTCTGTTCCTTTTATCTCTATGCCTATCCTTACAGCAATTCGCAGTCTTGATGACTGTAGTTTTTATAGTAAGTCTTGAAATCAGGAAGTGTAAATCATCTTTGTTCTTTTTTAAAAATTGCTTTAATTAGTCCATGTTATTTGCATTTTATATAAAATGGATTCTTAGTATAAACTTTGCTCCTAACACTTCATGTTGATTTTAGCATTAGGATGCAAAATATAACATATAATGTAATTTAATTCCAGGAATAAGTTGAAATATGAATGATTAATAGAATTAGATATTCTCAAAATATTAGTTTGTTAGGTATAACACTTAAATAAGAAAACAATTCCCAATTACTTAAATCAACTTTGAAAATAGTTTTTTGGAACTGATCAAGTTGTAAAAATGCTATTTATCACAAATAGGTACTGCTATTGTAAATTTTTATTTCTTCTGATTTTAGAGTCAAAATTGAGCCACATTCACGTTCCTGTAGAAAAGAGTTGCCACATAATAAGATAATGGCTTGAATGACTAAAAAACAGCGCAAGATTACTTAAACATTTTTTTTATTTGGTCAATGATGTAGTCTGGAAAATGGATTCAGGTGTAACTGATGAAAGAAAAATCAGAAGTGAGAAAAAGGATGACACTCTAATAGAAACAATTTTTCAGGAACTGTAAAGATCCAAGGGTGAGTGCATGTGTTTAAGAGTCTGAACTACCTGGAGTAAATCTAACTGTCCAGGGAACAGAACTGGGGCATGCAGATCCCAAATCAAAAGGATGAATAATCTCTACTCCTCGACGTATCATTTAAGAAACAACATACATACACATCCTAAACTGAACTCTGAAGTCTGTAATTATAATCTCTTCTCTGTTTGGTCCACCATTTTGCCGATACTTTGTCCTCATTACAGTTTTTCCCTTCAAAGAAATGCAAATAAGATTCTTGGCTTTTCATCAAGAAAACCCCTAAATGCCACATTATCTATATTATTAAAGCAGGGTAGCTCTGTGTGTTTCTGTATGCTGAAATACAGTTGTCTAAGCTGTATCAAGAAACATATATGATTCTTATTTGGTTGAATTTATTGCTACTAACTTTGGATAGGCCTGAACTCTACCTGACAATGTTATGAAAATTATATGGTAGTAAGTCAGAGCTATGAATTACATGCATAGCTGTATAATTTTTTCAATTAAAATATTCTGGTGAAATAATCTAATAATTTGATTAAGTTCTACTTTAAGAAAAAGAGGGCAGCAAACACTTAAGTTGGAAATCTCACATCAATAACGATCACACCCTTTATAAAATGGAGAAAACTTTCCATATTTTAACCTGTTTCCAATACATTATGGTATCAATAAAGCAAATCATACCCAAGTTTCACATTTGCCACATTAAACGGAGACACATATAGAGCCATTCGGATACGAAGAGGAGCAGAATAGAGTAAAAACAGAGAAACAAAAGAATTAACAAATAGGAAACGAGATACACACTTTGGCCTACTCCTCTGAGAGTAGCGCCAGCAACCGTGGAACTGTGAAGCTGGCACTGATTTTCAGTCACTTACTTCAGCTGTAAATAAAGCTGGACTTGCCTGTCTTTTGCAAGTTTATGACTTAAAGCATTGTGTTTGTCATGAGAAAACACCATTAGAAGTAAATGAATGGCTAATATTAATATCACTTTGTTCCTACAGCTGATTTCCCTCAAACTCTTAACGGGTCTATAACGGGTCCATGCAAGTGGAGAAACTTATAAACCTCTTAAGGTATGTTTGCCAGTTTGAAGCATCTGTAACTGGAATAACCAGGGAACGCTGGTTATATTGGACATGAGTAGACTTCAAGCAAAAAATGTAAGAATAAAATTCCAACCCATGAACATTACGTTTAGTTAAAAATAGAAATTTTATATATAAACACATACACATACACGCATAAATACTTTCAGGCCTACTTAAACTCATTTAATAATTATAAAACTGATATCACATAACAATATTAGCACCAAAAATAAATCTTTGAAAATGAAACCACTGCAAATCCACAATTAATTTTAAACATTTTAAGAAGAGTTTTTACAGGCTGACCCTGGGCCAGCAGAAGGACATAGGAGGTCAATAATCCAGAAGCAATGAGACAGTGATTAGTCAGACAGCAAAACAAGTCCCTGGAAGCAGTTATTGTCCAAGACATCAGAGAGCCATTTGATCAAAATAGTCAGAAAATGGATTTAGAAGGTAAGTTTCAGGCCTCTCTGCTGGTCCCTTCTAAGAATCTTGTTTAGCAAACTCACTCGCGAAGCCAGGCACCAACCTGAACAGTAATCACTCCCCACGAAGTCTGCGTTCAAAGGTGGCGGCTGGAGGGAAGTTCTAAACAGGACAGGTTCACCTGTCTCTCCGTGTGCTGGCTGAGGGAGAGCACACCTCCTTCTCTCTGTGTCTGTCTAGTCTGAGACAATGCAAAGCTGTAAGCTCTAAGAGAACCTGATATGGTCGAAAAGGTTATCAACCATCCTGAAATTTTGCTGCCAAACATCAATGGGCCAAACCAGGGTGAATTAGGGAACCAAATATTATGTTTGAAAGTCTAACAAGATTAGTGTTTGGATCATATTAAGCATTCACAAGGAATCTAGTAGCTATTTGTATGATGAGCTGAAGACAGAGAGGCTACTGTTGCTAGAGAATGTGGCATTCCTTTATTGGAGAGGGAAGCTCCTTAAAGATTCTCTTTCATTTTTAATTTTTAGGAAAACGGCAGATACAGTATTTCTCCCTTATCAGTGAGAGATATGTTCCAAGACCCCCGGTGGATGCCTGAAATTGCAGATGGTACCGAACCCTATATATACTATGTTTTTTTCCTCTACATACATACCTATGGTAAAGTTTAATTCATAAATTAGGCACAGTAAGAGATTAACAACAATAACTAATCATAAAGTTGGCTCTGGGGCCATCATTAAGTAAAATAAGGGTGACTTGAACCCAAGCACTGTGATACTATGACAGTCGATCTGATAACCAAGACAGCTCCTAAGTGACTAACGGGGGAGTAGTCTACACAGTGTGGATCTGCTGGACAAAGAGATAATTCACCTCCGGGTGGGGTGGAGCAGGGTGGTGCAAGATCTCATCACACTACACAGAATGGCATGCAATTGAAAACCATAAATTGTTTGTTTTTGGAATTTTCCATTTAATATTTTTGGACCGCAGTTGACTGCAAGTAACTGAAACCATGGAAAGCAAAACTGTGGATAAGGGGGGACTACTGTACTTGTTTATGGTTCTCAAGAATTTCTAGAGAGTACTTAAAAGCTACCTTTTCACTGTCCTTGAAACTACTAAATGCTCCTTCCAGGAGCAAGACTATATTTCTATTTCTTCTTTGACTCATCATTCAAGAGAAGTGACCACTTACTCATTGTTGAAACTTTTTTCATCTGGCTTCCATGACATCCTATACTCCTGGTTTTCTTCCTCCCCACTGGTCACAATTCCTCATTTTGCTATACTGGCCCCTCTAAATGTCAGAGTGCCCCAACACTCAGTCTGGGCCCCTTCCTTTTCTCGATCTTTATTCTCTTTCTAGGTCACCTATAGCTATAAATACCATCTATATGCTGATTAACCTCAAAGTAGGTCTAGTCTTGACATCTTTATCAAACTCCAGACCTTGATTTTTCTCTCTTCCCTTCTATTAAACTATCACTTTTCATTGGCTTCCTATCACATTTAGAGTAAAATGCAAACTCCATACTCTTACAAAACTCTATATAATCTGGCTCCTGCTAAACTCTTCAACCAAATCTCTAATCCTTCCCTAGCCGCACTGGCCTTCTTTATGGTTCTTAAGTATTCTGAACTTGCTTCCCCTTAGGATCTTTACAGAAGCAGTTCCCTCCACCTAGAATGCTCTTTACATGGCGAGTCTCTTCTCGTTCATCTTTAGTTTACATGCCAGCTCCTCAAGGAGATCCTCCCAGAGCACTCAGTCTACAGCAGCCATGGTCACTCTGTAGCACATCAAGAAGAGAGTGGAGGAACCAGTTAATTGTGAGGCTTTAATAGGAGTATAGGCAAGAGGTGATGACTACTCAGATCAGGGTTAGCAGAGAAGATGGAGACATATTTTTGATGAAGAATAAACAAGGATTTAGTGGAGGGTGAGGGAAAGAAAGAAATCAAGCTGAGTTTCAAGTTTCTGGATCAAGTAACTAGATAAATGGTAGTGCCATTTAATAAGATGAAGACTTGGGAGTGGATTTAAGAGTTTTAAAGATGATGACCTTGAGACGCTTGTATGTTAAAAAAAAAAGTCTCCAAGTCTGAAGTTCAGAAGATAAAGTCTGGGCTGAAGATACAAATTTGGAAGTAATAAGCATACACAAGGCATTTACTCAGGTGGAAAATGATAAATTGACCAAAGAAGAAAAATTACAAAGATGAAAAACAGAAGGACTGAGTTCCAGTGAATGCCAACACTTGCAGACTGGGTGGAAGGAAGAGACAGGGTTCGCCAGGGCTGGGAAAAAAATCAGGTAAGCATCATGCCGTGTGGAGTGAGGAAGGGGCATCAGGTAAGCATCATGCCGTGTGAAGTGAAGAAGGGGCAGTTCCAAAAAGAACAGTGCGGTAAGTTGTAAGTTGTGTTGAATGCTGCTGCAAGGTTAAACACGATGAGAAAAATATCACTAGATTTGGCAAATTAGAGAGTATCGGTGATTTTGAAAAAAGCAATTTAATGGAGTGATGGGGTAACACATTGGAGAGGGATGATGTTTAAATGAAGATTTCTGTTTCCTAAATAATGGCGGATAAGATTCTCTAAATGATACTTCTCCTGAAGACACCAACAAATAATGCTGGATAAAATACTTTTAAAAATCACCTTAAACATATTGCTGAGATCACATGAAGTAGGGAATCTGCAAAGACCAAAAGTGAAGCCAGCATCCTAGTAGTCCTCTAATTCATAAAGAAATGGAATCATTTGTGAAAAAATTTTCTATAAACACTAGGCTCAGAGGGTTTTACAGAAAAGTTCTAACAAACCTTCAAGGAAAAGATAATTTTGATGTTACACAAACCGACCTCCTAACTTATTTTACTGGGCTAGCACAAACAGCACAAAAGAGGAAAAGTTTTAGAAGTAAATCATGAATGCAAAAAGGGTACAAAGATACAAAAAGGGTAAAAGAGAAAAAAATATATATACACACATATCTGTACACAAACATATATGTGTGTGTATAATTCATATATATAAACAAATGAAACCAAGGAGTGTAAAAAAAGATAATACATCATACTCATGTTGGATTAATTCCAAGACTGCAGATTTGGTTCAACATTAGAAGACATGTTAATGTAATTCATAACATTGTCTGATTAAAGGAGAAAACTAAACTAAAAAACTAGTCTTTAACAAAATCCAACATCTATTTGAGATTAAAAACAAGGTAGGAAGGAAATATCTCTAAGCTGAAAAAGGGAATCTACCCCACCCCCCAAAAAACCCCAAACTAAAGCAAATAGAAAACGGCAAGGCAAGTATCATACTCAACAATACAAGGTTGAAAAATAATATCTTTATGCCTACAAACAGGATAATGATGCTAGCTATCATCATTTCTACCAGGTACTGGTGGTCCTAGTCAGCACAGTAAGATTTTTAAAAAAAGAAACAAATGATATAAGAATTGGAAAGGAAGAAATGAAAAAGTGACTATTAACAGATAATATGATTATCTATGTAGAAAACTCAAATGTACTTATAGACAATTTATTAGTTAGGTACAAAATCAATATTATTTAGTGTAAGAATTCTTTCTTTATATATTCTGGATATTCAACCTTTATCAGATATATGATTGGGAAATATTTTCTCCTATTCTGTTGCTTGTCTTTTCATTTTCTTGATGACACTCCTTGAAGAACAAAAGTTTTTCTCTTTGATGAAGCATAATTTATCTACTTTATTTTATGTCAATGAAACGTAAAGATATTCTGTGCTCTTGGATTGGAAGAATTAGAATAGTTAAAATGTCCATACTACAGATTGAATGCAATCCATATCAAAGTTCCAACGACATTTTTCACAGAAATAGAACAAAGAATTCTAAAATTTATATGGAATAAAAGACCCTGAATAGCCAAAGGAATCCTGAGGAAAAAGAACAAAGCTGGAGGTATCACACTCTCTGATTTCAAAATATACTACAAAGCCATAGTAACCAAAACAGCATGGTACTGGCACAAAAATAGACATACAGATCAATCGAACAGAATCGAGAGCCCAGAAATAAACCCACACGTTTAAGGACAGCTAATTTTTGCCAAGGGAGCCAAGAGCATACAATAGAGAAAGGAAAGTCTCTGTTACAAGCGGTGGTTGGAAAACTGGACAGCCACACGCAAATGAATGAAAGTAGACCATTCCCTTACACCATGCACAAAAATCAACTCCAAAAGGATTAAAGACTTGAATGTAAGACCTGAAACCATGAAACTTCTAGAAGAAAATATAGGCAGCACACTCTGTGATGTTGGTCTTAGCAGCATATTTTCAAGTCCCATGTCTGACTGGGCAAGGGAAACAAAAAGAAAAACTGAACAGATTGGACTACATCAAACTAAAAAGCTTCTGCACAGCAAAGGAAACCATCAACAAAACGAAAAGACAACCTAACAATTGGGAGAACATATTTGCAAACCACATATCAGATAAGGGGTTAATATCCAAAATATACAAAGAACTCATATGTCTCAACAACAAAAAAACCCAAAACCCAATTAAAAAATGGGCAAAAGATCTGGACAGAGATTTCTCCAAAGAAGATATATGGATGGCCAACAGGCATATGAAAAGATGCTCAACATCATTAGCTATCAGGGAAATGCAAATCAAAACTACAATGACATATCACCTCACTCCTGTCAGAATGGCTATAATTAACAAGACAGGAAACAACAAGTGTTGGAGAGGATGCGGAAAGAAGGGAATCCTTGTTCACTGCTGGTGGGAGTGCAAACTGGTGCAGCCACTATGGAAAACAGTATGGAGTTTCCTCAGAAAATTAAGAATAGATCTACCATGTGATCTAGCTATTCCACTGCTGGGTATTTATTCAAACAACTTGAAAACACCAACGCATAAAGATACATGCACCCTATGTTCATTTCAGACTTATCAACAATAGCCAAGACTTGGAGGCAACCTAGGTGCCCATCAAGGGACAAAGGGATAAAGAAGATGTGGTGTATATACACAATGGAATACTACTCAGCCATGAGAAATGATGAATCCAGCCATTTGTGATAACATGGATAGGCCTTGAGGGAATTATGCTAAGTGAAATAAGTCAGAGGGAGAAAGTCAAACACCATGTGATCTCATTCATAAGTAGAAGATAAAAACAATGACAAACAAACACATAGCAACAGAGATTGGATTGGTGGTTACCAGAGGGGAGGGGGGAAGGACGGAGGGGGAAAGGGGTGATTAGACACACTTCTGTGGTGATGGATTGTAATTAGTCTTTGGGTGGTAAACATCTACACAGAATTCGAAACATATTATGATGTACACCTGAAAGTTAAAAAAAACCTAGCTATTGAATTCTTCATTTTAATAATTATTTTTATTTGAATTAAAAAACCAAAAAAGGACAAAAACAAAACAAGAGGAGCCTCGGAACAGCAGTAGAGGAAATGATAATACCCCCAATATAGGAGTGAGGATGAAAAAGATGGGAGAAAATTCCAGCTGGCTTACAGATGTGCAGGGGGCACAATGAGGAAGCTCCTGTCTGGTGGATTCCATTATGTCAACGAAGTATGAGGTAGGTCAGCAGCTGAGCAGGAGCAGAGGGAAGATGGTTTGGTAGGTTTAAAGAGAAAGAAGATAGGACATAGTTGAATTGGGACAGTGAGCCTACTGGAGAAACACAATGGGACGGATGCGTATGTAGTTTGACATGTCTGCTTGAAGTCTGTCATGACGAAAATAAATGAGAAACCAGTCAGCTAGTAAACGGCACAGTTAGGATTTGCAGTCAGATCTCTCTAAGGCCACGGTTTATCTATTATAACACACTGCTGAGACAGAGCATAAGTGTTATACTAAAGAATCAATTCTGAATCTTACGTCATAGACTGATCAGAATCATTTTCTCCATGAGTACTTATTAAAGAATCTGACAATAATTTGGTGGTATCAAAGACACTATGTGAAACAAACAACATTTTATATAAATAGTTCTTTTGCTTTTAGTATAGTGCACTGGCATCCAATTATTATTTTCTAACTTTAATTTTGCAAAATCTAGTCTTCTTAAGGTATTATGAAAAGTGAGCGGGTGCCATGTACAGCAGTGAGGCGCTAACGCTGGTGGTGAGACCAGGGCGGCCAAGCGAGCATCACTGAGGTGTGTCAGCTCACACATGGTGCCTCTGCCTAGAGGATGTCACAGTTAGAAATCAAGAGGAATGCCATCACTGTAGTTACTTCCTCTATGAAGCTTCCCCAGATTATTTTAATAATATCTTCAATGCCATAGGGACCCAGGGAAATATTCCAACCCAACCTCTGCTAAAAACAGCTGTACACACTGATAGCAATCGAAGATGACCCCTGACAGCTTCCTTCTTGCTTGTTGTGTATAGTCAATGAGGAAAGATTAGTTAATCTTTTTCAGTAAATGTCATTGACCCATAGCAGGAAAAAAATAGAATATATAAGTAAGAAATCACATATGTTTACATGTAGGAAAAATAGAATATATCTGGAGAGAAATGTAAAATATCTCTTCTGTATGTATTTTAAAAGAAGAAGAGGGAAAGAGAATGACATTTATTAAGTATAACCAGTATTTATTAAGTATAACAAATATAACACAGACTTTAGTCATTGTGGAGAGTTGAGGGAGAAAAATGGGGGTTAGGGGACGAACAGATACAGAAAGAGAGAGGGGGGAGGCAAATGTGACATAGATACAGAAAAAAAGGCATGAGAAGACAGGAAGGAGAAATAAAAAGAAAACAATGAGAAAGAGAGAAGGAAAACAAATAGGATGGAGAGATACAGGGAAGATTTCCAGCCTCGAGACAGGTGTCAGATGACTGGGCTGTGCATAGCCTGGTTATCACAGCCTCGAAGCTGGCTAAGCTCTCAGAAGCAAAGAACAAACCGCTTTAATACTACTCGCTCACTGAAAGGCTGATGATAAAACAAAATGAAACAAAACAAAAACGCAACACAGAAATCCTTAATGCCCAGAACTAAAAACTGAGATGTTATAAGAACTCTTGCACAAAGTTTTTGGTTAAAATTTGGAAACTTGGGCATTCTTGAAATTTTCCCTCCTCACCCCCTTTTTTCCTGAATAGAGAACAATCCTAATCCTGCTACACGGCAAGAATTGCCACATTTTATTTCATACACAAAAAGGCCATCTACTTTCATCAAGCAACATTACTCTTTTATGGACTTTTAAGGTGCTGCTACTCATGACATATTTTTAGAACAACAGACATTCATAGTATCACCTATAAAAATCTGCTCTGTGGGTAAATCTCTAGCCCTAGCAAATTTCCGGCGGCTTTTTCTTTGTCTGTTAAGGAAAGGTTTGTGCACCTCTGCATGGTAAGGCCTCTATACTTGCAGCCCATCATTTCCCCACATGAATCACTTTGTTTCAGCACTGCTAAAGTTTGCTCCGTTCTCGATTATTTGCGGAACCATGTTCTCTTGTCTCCAGGTTTCACAAATGCTGTGCCCTCTATCTGAACACTCCTATCCTTTCCCTCTTTCATCTAACTGTTATTTGTTCTTTAACCCTCAGTTTAGAATTTACTTCTCCAGAAATCCTCCCTTGACCTCTACGTCTGATCAGGAACGCTTCTACAAACACCTACAGCATACAATACTTCTTTCCAAGTTCTTCCCTCAGGCTGGAGTGTCTATCATCTAGTCTTCAAAAAGTAAATTTTACTTCTGCAAAATTCAGCTCAAATGCCACTCCCTACGAAGCCTTCCCAAATCCCTACAGATTAGAGTTAATTGTTTCTTTGAACTCCCGACATGGCATTTATTTTATTTCCTTATATTATAGTTTTATACATCTTCTTCCCCTCTAGCTGATATGCTACAAGAGCCCAGACATATGTGCTCCCACAGGTACTTAGCACCCAGGAGGGAGTCAGTAAGTGAACGCCGGCTGAATGAACGGACTAGATGAAAGCAATCCTAGGCTGGAAGCTGACCTGAGAGCCAGGGCCCTGCTTGTCCCAGGAGAGGGCACCTGGGTGCTTGGTGCTTCCAATTTAATGGAAAGATCACAAATTATAAGGAATATGAATCCCCTAAGACCAAAGTCTGCTTTATAAAAAAGTGCTGTAGTAGCTATAAAGTCATAAATAAAATAGTATATTACAAAAAATTTCTGGCGGTGATCTGGTAATAGATTTTGACTGAAGTGATTACTCACTGACAATACTCAACATAAGTCTTGCAAATGCATCAACTATGTAATGAACAGCTATTAAGTTTATTGATTTTCTGATTTCCATTGATAGCTAACAGGCCAAAGCTACACATCAATATTTGTGTTAGTAATACCCAAGAGCTAACAGTTTTGACAAATGAAAACCTCAACAGTCTAAACAGTCCAAATTAATGGAAATTTGAAGGCCAAACCTCAGAATTCAAATGAAATACCAAGCAAGTGAATCTAATACACTTAATAACTCAGTGAAGTCAGTGTTGATCAGTTTTTCCTGTAACAGACTTTTAAAGGTTTCCTTTATCCTAATAACGGGATCATGTCCAAATAGGTATGCTCTCTATTTCTTCCCACAATTAAGACTTTGAAGTTACATAGCTATGGGCTAACACTTGGATAAACTTTACAAAGTGTTTTCATATAGTTAGTCCTTACAAAATTCCTGTGAGAGAGGCATTGTTTTCTTCATTTTTACATGAAGAACTGAAGTTCAGCATGGTTGAGTGATCTGGCCAAGGTCTCTCAACCAGTAGGGAGAAAAGCCAGCATGTGAATGAATTTAGGTCTTTCAATTAAAACATAATACAAAATAGTAGAGGACCATTTCATCCTTCTACTCAACTTTTTCACTGCATATTACATTTGTTGACTATACCATTACTAATTTTTATAGTACGTATTCAATTTTGTATTCTGCTTTTTTATCCCCACTTAGCAAATCCTCTTAATGCCACAGACTTTCTCTGGGAAGGTGTGGTGAACGCGCAGAAGACTTAGGCTATCTCAGTGAATGCTTTCATAGGTAACCGCTACCCTTTCACTATCTTCAAGGTCTGTTCCAGTGGTTCTTAAAGTGTGGTCCCCAGACCAAAGCATCAGCATTACCTGGAAATTTGTTAGAAGTGCAACTATAGTCTCTATGCCAGACCTACTGAATCTGGGAGTGGTGCTATCAATTTCCAGATGATTTCAAGGCACACTAAAATTTGAGAACCACTGATCTATCGTATTCAAATAGAAACCTGGTCTCTCATGTATGCAAAAATATGATAAATACACAAAATCAAAGTTAAGTTCCTATTCATTGGAAGAATAACTACTCATGAATTTTAAGTCCCAATAGTACCTCTAGATATATATTATCATGAACGTAATAATAATATTTAATATTCAGGGCAAAGAAGTTAGGTAAGGGGCATGGGTACCACAAAAAAAACCAGATAATTCTCAGATTTTTCTTTATGTACACTTTATACAACAAAGATATGTGTGTGGCTACATACATATTATATAATATATAATTATATTCTGTATTATATTTGTAACCATATTTTGGTATTAGAATTACTTTCTTATGATGTCGATCTGAGCCAGGGGTCAAGAAACTTTTTCCATAAAGGGCCAGACAGAAAATACGTCAGGCTTTGCAGGCCACACGGTCCCTGTCGTAACTACTCAAGTCTGCTGTTGCAGCACAAAAGCAGCCGCGATATGTGAACGTTGTGCGTGGCTTTTGCGCCAATGGTGTTTTATTTACAAAACCAGGGAGTGAGGTGGATTTGGCAGGTCGGCTGTGTGTGCTGACCCCTGATTCAAGCTGTCATTAAAACGCATTTCCCATTACGTGAGCTTCCTGGGTGACCGAGGGCAGTGTGTGTATAATCAGGAACCGAACCTTGCAGGAATAATTCACATTGGAGATGCTGCTTTATAAGAAGAAAATACATGTAATGTGATAAATTAAGATTATATGTATCTCTAAAGGCATTCACAGAATTCAATTTCAAAGATAGAAGCTTTTTGAGGGGAAAGATCTTAGGAGTGCTTGTTCATACCTAATAACGTGCTATGTACTTAATAAGTATTCACTAATATCTGTTGATTTAATGACTAGTGGGCTTTGTAACAATAGAAATATTTTACTTTGTCAACTGCTGTTGTTTAGAGCCAAGTTTATTCTTTTTTTTATGGGTACTGAGACAACATATAAAACACCAAGGGTTTGGGTAGAATATAGAAACTGAGTTTGAATCCTGGTTCTTGTCAAATTAACAGTGTGACTAGAGGGAGATTATTCGACCTTTCCAAGACTCAGTTTCCTTACCTGCAAAATGTTATCCACCTTTGTAGATTCTTGTGAGCATAAAACTAAACGAGAGAACACAGAGAAGGCACAGCACTTGGAACTTTATAGGTTTCTTTGCCCTGCTTGCTCCTCTGTTTGCTAAGTAAGCCCTGAGAATACAAAATATTTCAATTTTCCCTAACCACATTCAAGCTAAAAGGGAGAATTATAATATTGAAGTGATAAAATAACTTCAAGAATTCCGTTGCTAAACCTTTTAAATGTCCTCTACCAACCCCCCCTCCATTTTTTTTTAAAACCACCTCAGGTATGATTTTTATTCTAGTCTCAAAACTTTCTTAATGACTTCTCTGGATAGACCAAAAAATCTATTTTCTCTAGTTTGGTCCATGTATGGAGAATCTCTTTAAAAAAGAAAGATTTCTGAAGCAACTCCAAAAGGGACGTATGGGACAAAACCTATTTTTTATATTCTCTGCTCAGACTTCTCTTTCCCTTTTCACCCAACAACAGAAAGGAAATTAAAAGTCCAAACCTCAAAACATGAATATAGGACCTGACTCAAACTGCGTCAAAGGCTCCTGCTCCTGGTTGGGAGAAGGCAGGTTTACTGGTACCTGCACTGCAAGGTGCTCGCTCAGCAATTACTCAGCTGTGAGCAATGACCTACCGCTTCAGCCCAGCACGTGATGACTGGGGCTTCTTGTAGCATTTGTGAAAAGGGATTTAACAAGTCTAACTTGACTTCAACCTGCTTCCCAGAATTCTCCAACTCTGTTGAAGATAAATGAAGGTGTAAACTACTATACAACCCCGGAGTGGGATCAGGAACCACTGAGTAGAATGAATTAACATAAAACACCAGACCGCATCTTTCTACCTATGGCTGTAGTAAGGTTTGTCCCTCCAGAACAAGTGTTCTTGATAGAAATGGGCACTGTTCAAGCAAGGTGATACTGAGAGCTTCTTTCTCTGAACCATAGACTTAGAAACACTTTCCTCCCTTGGACGTGGTTTTGCTTTTTCCCCTTCACCCCTGCACATTTCTGGTGAGTTTGCGTGTGTGCTGTGGGGGGAGGGGTGAGTATCTGAGGAGGGGGCAGGAGATGGGGGAAAATGAATCCTTAGTTACATAGTAAGCCAGCAAGGAGACAGCTGCACTAGATACCATCTTTAAGATTCCTCACAGCTCTATCATTGTGTGACTTTACTTATTTCTAATGAGAAAGAGGAAACAAAATGGCACTTAGAAATAAAATATTAACTTGAAAAGTATCTGAGAACAGAAGTCATCTAACCAGAACTCACTGGCAATTTATTTACGGGGAAAAAAGCAAGGGAAAATAACGAGAGGATCTCCCCCCGACCCCGGCGTACTTCTGGAGCACGTCCTGGAGCAGAGCACATCCAGCCAGATTTCCCACAGCACCTGCAGCTATCTTATTCTCACACCACCTGCAGCTATCTGGAGAGCGCTCCGTAATGAACACAGCCTAAGAGCAGCTTTGCCCAGATTTGTTGAAAATTGTCCAAACTCAGAATGAGAGTACTATTTGATTGAAAATACATTATGACTTTAAAAATTGTCTTATTACTTAACACTGTAAGGAGAGGCTTCTATTAAACAGATACAACTTAGAAAGTTTAAAAAAATGTTTCATAAGCAAATGCTACAGAAATATGAAAAATTCTCTTCAACATATCAAAGTAGAGCCCTTATTGTCATGCTCTACATAGAAGGCAAAACTTCTGGATAAAGAACATGAGAACATTTTGTTCTCACTCATACCACCAGGTGTCAAAAGTATTAAGAGTTTTCATTCTTGGTATGCTTTGTGATCGTATGTGAAAAACACTCAATTACCTTCACTTTTATTATCTTGGCATGTAATATGATAATAAAAGACATTATTTTCCCAATAATATTAATTGCTATATACTCAAAATGGTTAACCAAATCTAAGTAAAATTTTAAGTTAAAGTCCCCTTTCAGGAATTGCCAATCAATCAAAAATATACAATTTTAACAAGGTTAATTATACTGAAATCCTTAGAGCTACACCTACTGAGGCAAAAAACAAAAAACTTGGCTTTCTCATAATCTTGGAAAATTTTGAAATTGACTCAATTATCTGGCTGTGAAAGCCAGTCTAAGCTTACATCTTTCCACAAACAGGGTTCTACACACTATACAACTACCTAATGTGGGTGCCGACACTAAGACGCTTTTCATTTTTATATATGCTAAACTAAAAAAAAAGTCTTTAATGGGCAAGGAAGTTTTCAGTGAAAGTGCTGCTATAGCTATGATTTTATTTCTTTTAGAGTTCTTTCTTCTGGATTATTTCCTAGTAGACAACAGGAAATGAGATATCTATTATATAAATTACATAAGTGGGAAAACCATGATAACATTACCAGTTATAGTTGACCTCAAAATATGGCAGCAAAAGATAATCATTGAAAAGCAAAAGTTTTATATAATTTAATGTACTGACTTCACTTAAGTATCAGAATAATATACGATGTCTCCACTCCCACTACAAATTATTAGAGAGGTTTGTCTTCAACTGCTAAAATTACACTTAGTGAAGCTGTTACATTAAATCAATTCTCAACGCTGCTGTTAATCCTCGTCCCATTAAGTTATAAAAGTAGTGTGTTTCATAGTTGCACAATCTTCCCAATCTTAGCTGTACATATATAACATGGACACTCATCAAGATCACTCAGCAGGTCAGGAGATTAAGATCACAGTCAGTCTCCATTTCCTGGGCTCCAGGCAGAAATTTCTCTCTGTTCACCTCCAGATCTATTACATGTGATCTCAACATTGTCCCACACCATAAGTAAACATATACATTAATGTGTCCTTTACCTAAATTAATCGATACAAATGACAGCTATACCTTATTTGATAATTCATTCTTAATTTGCTTCTAATAAAAGTATTAACTACTACTACATGGAATGACTATATCTAGAAATACAGAGACAAAAGAACACCGCTTCCCATCACTCTACACTGCTTCTATTTTCCTCACAAGGGGTCTGTTCTGCTTCATTTTAAATTCATGGGAGAATTTAAAGAATTACACTAAAAATAAGTTCAGTTTGGTTTTGTTAGATTTATTTACATTTTTAAGGTAATAAAGAAATAGATTTTCAATTGCAAACGAGCCACAGCACTTTGTTTTCGCTGTAACGAGTTCAGTTACAGTTATCCAATAACTCCCTGTATGTTTTTTCAGGACATAATGGATAACGTTCTTTGGTTTTCCTGTGATAAGAAAACACTCACTTTCATACATTATCTCAACAGTCCCTAGTTCAGAAACTCAGCTACATTATCTTTCAGAAAGTTAAGAAGATACCAATCCCTTTTCCTGTTTTACTATCAAATCATCCCATTAAAAATAAAACTAAAAAGCTACACCAGTTTAATAACAGATTGAAATATTTCATTTCTTTTTAAGGATGATTGGAGTTTGACCCTAGATTAACAACCCAACCAACAATATTCCACATAAAATAAATGTATCTTTTATATCATATATATCACACTAAGTTCTAAAATAAATTAATTTGACATACTTATTGATCTTCTATTTACTGGTTTGTTTCTTCTACATAGTACAAAATACTATGGCATCTCAGATCCACTGTAGCTTTATTTTCTATTGCCCTATAAACCTTCCTAATTTGTCCTACAGTCTTTTTCCTTATAAAATGTCAATAAAAAGATTAAGCACACATATACAAAGATCATAGCTACCACCAGATGTTGAGAGCGTCTCTTGAGACCAAAAATTCCACACCAGGTGGTTGAGCCAGCCTAATGAAGCAACACATGCTCATGAGGGATACAAAGGATGGACTTGCAGGGACCTGCTCTCATTTGGTTATTTATGAAAGTATAGAGAAGGATTTGAAATCAAAGTAAAATGAAATGAAATCAAAGCCTTCTCATTTATATAGCAGATTTTTTTTGTTAAAGGTTTTAAAATTTGTCTTCAAAATTAAGGCTGAAGAAAAAATCTTTTATGTATACTTTAGTGACAATATATCATTAAATATATTTCTGACTCCTCTACCATGTGGTAAACATGAAAATAACTTTTCTTTAGGTGGATTAAAATACAAACATTATGTTTCTTATATCAAAAGACTTAAAAAAATGTGAGTTCATGTCAGTACTAGTATAACAAACTTTAGTAAATGGACTGACCATAAAGCATGACCTTAGGCAACAGCTAATGAACCTGAGAGCATTTTAATATATTTTCTTATCGCCAAGTGAAGCACTTTAAGTTATTATGGCTAGGCTGCATGACCTCATGCAATTGAATCATGCTAGAGCCAAACAGGCTAATGTCTTTGATAGCAATTAGATAAAGGCAGAATGTTAACTTTTACTTTAAGAAGTGTTAAACAAAGAGACTCATCTCCTGGCTTAACTTAGTTAGAAATAAGCTACTCATTTAACAGCAGAGGTTAATGTGGGAATGGCCTCTTTCACCTGTCAGAAAGAAAATTAATTTTATTTTAAAAATTATCAGGGAATTTTATTTCTATAATGAACACTTTTCTGGAGTTTCTAAAGTTTCCAATAGCAGCCTGATGGACCCTAATATCTAATATCTAAGCACCTCCTCTTTAATGTCTAAAGTTTACAATATGCTCAGCATTGCTTAAGAAACGTCCTCTTGTCAGTCCTTATCAGAAAGAATTGCTTATCTGAGCTGAACATGGCAGGTCATGACAGAGAAATCACATGACAAAACAGTACAATAAAATAATGTGATACAGGTACTAATATCATATTTCATCAAATCTAAGATGCTATTGATTGTAATACACAATTCTTTTACACGTCAGTAAGAAAGAAAAAGCTGTCGAACTATGGCACAATGCTTTCTTATCACCCAGAATTTTTTATACATATTAAAAGAGCTCTTTTAGACTGAAAAGATTTTTAGAAATTATATATTGCTCTTACACATATATAAAAAGACAAAGAGAAATAAATGGGCTAGGGTATTCCTAAAACTTTTTCACATTCAAAATATGACTTTTCTGAATCTTTCAACTTAGGGTCTAGGGTTCTGCTCACAATTACGTTCTCTCTGCCAGCCAGGGTGTTTGCGAGGCAGCGTTTCTTAAAAGGGTGCTGCTCCACCTTTGTCTCTGGGGTTTTCTTTCAAGTTACTGACACCCATTCTGCAAGTTTTGACTGGAAATTAAAAAAATAGTCAAAGTTTGGAAATTTTGGTACTTTCAAAGTCATACCGTTTAATAGTTAAATGATCAGTGACTAGTTAACAAAAACATGATTAAATAGGAATACGTGACTCTATATTCACTCAAGTAGTATGTGCTAAATCATGATTGCAGCTGGTGAGTTCAACAATTGCACAGAGCTGTTATTTCCAGGGCTTGTCTGTGCAGCAGTGCTGGCTAAAAATCAGAGCCACCTGAGAAACATGAAGAAAACATATAGGTTCTTGGGTTGACTCCCTCAAAATTCTGAAAAATATAAGGTGTCTGGAATTTAAATATTTAAAAAATCACCCTCAGGTCATTCAGACGTATGCCAAGCTTGGGAAGCACTGGTATGGTTTGGACCTGTTGCCGTGGAAGTCAAGATCAAGTTCCAATTGCCGTGTGGGCCAGTTGGCTGTAACACAGCGAAAAGAGCTCTGAATAGAAGGTTAGGACGTGACTTTTCACGTTGCAGCTCTACTGCTTACTAGTTGTATGACCTTGAGTAAGTCACTTAAATTGTCAAGTTTGCTCACTTATAAAATGAGAATACATAATTCATAGGGTTGTTGTGGGGCTGAAATTAGGTAACCTGTGTGTAGGTACTAGCACTGGTAAAGCACTTGGTATAAACTCAGAAAATGTTCTCTCACCTCCCCCACCACCTACATGTTTACTCCAGGCTTGTTCATACTGACAGGTTTGAAAAATGTAAGCAATTTCCTCAAGGCATTCCCCAATCCTCTCAGCTGCAAGTAATCTCCCCCCTTCTCACAGGCAGTCTACCTGTATTTCTTTACTGGAGCTTATTTCTACTTTGTTTTATACTTATTTATGCACATGACATATCCTCCCTAATAGGCTGCAAACTTTTTTAGAGCAAGAACCTTGCCTAATTTATCTTCAGAGCCCTCACATTTAACAAGGTGCTTAGAAGAGATTTGGGGTTTTGCTAACGAAAGGACATGAATGAAACAGAAGGCAGCGATCCAGGTTCCATACCGACTTCTCTCTTTAAACAACCATTAACTGTAGGAGGTCACCACAGCTCAGTCAACACTAGAAGTCAGGGAAGGGGCATCAATTAGTCATTAGATCAAGTAACGTTTACTTGAGAGAAGCACATTTAAAGAAAGAGGGATATGTTTGCATTTTCTTAGTCTGCAATGCCTGTCATGGTTCTGGGGAAGGGATGAGGATGTGGTACACGACTGCTTAATGCTGGAGAAATGATAATCAGTATGGCTGCTAACAGCCAAGCAAGCATAAGTGAGAAAACAAACATGAAGTTTTTCTTTGATGCTTACAGATAAGCCTTTAAGATCATGTCCTAAGTTCTCTGAAGTACTGTATGGGCATTTTACACACATGTGGACTTCACGTCAACCCAGACAAAGAACTCTTTCTAATTAAAGCGAGAATTTTTGTCCTGTAATTTTTATTGTTTTAGGGGAAAATACCTTTAAACAAAACTTCAGGTTAGTGACAATCACGTCCATCTCATTTATAAGAGTCAATCTGCATTGGAAAATGATAAGCTCATGTAAATCTACCACATGACTAAAAATAATTCACGAATCCTTCTGAACATAACTTTGAGGCAGTAGCTTCACCAGTTTCAAAAAGTAGCCAGATAGTTCCTGTCAGACGTGAGAAAAATAAAACCACAAAGCTTCAGAGCCCACACACCGATGAGGACAGCGGAAGATGGGCTCCGGAATGAAAAGTGCAATCTCATTCCAGCCACATGGGTTTCAATTCACAGGAAAAGATCAGAGGCAGAACTCTGGTGGTATACATGGCTTTGGTGCTTAGTGAGAGAACACATGCTATTTAATGATCTTAATATATTTATTTTATAACCTTTGTGGAAGATTTAAAAAGATATATTAAAATCAGAACTAAGCTTGACAATGTACATAACGAAATATTTGCTTTTAGCACCATTGTGTCAAAGGGATTTAAATGTTTATCTTTTTTGAGAAATCAAAATATCTGAATATTAAAAACCCAGAATTATTTCAGTTATTCGTCAAAAGTACAATCTACAATTAACTTCAGGTAATGATTGATGACACAACCGAGTGGACTTTTTTAGTAAATGAGATACATGAAGCAGCCTACAATCTTCATTCTTAGGTTACCAGGGGAAAACAGCATCTCCCTGACTCATACTGATAAAGGTATAATGACACGGATTGCTAACGAGTAAATATTGAGGAATCACACTGAAAAATAATAAAACCAGTTGAAAAATGGGCTGTGTAGATTTAGGACCAGGTTAAATTTGTTCAACACTTCGGTAAAATATTTAGCTTTCAAATAATAGATTAAGAAAAACAACCACATAGAGAATTGCATCTTCTATTTTATATTCTAGCTAATGTATTTGCTTTCTATAAATGGAAAGGCTAAAACTAGAACTCTTCCATTTTATATAAGAATTGTGGTAAATATTCAATCAAGTCATTGATGAGTTTTTCTTAACATCCTTAGATTGAAAGCTCCTCACAGTAATGTCTATCTACTTATTTATTTATATTCCTATGGACAAGTAGTAATTAGTAAGTTCTTTGAAATATTATTTGCAAATATTAATCAAAGCATTTTATAAGTTATTTTAGAGTCAAGCATTGCATATTTGATTTAAAAATTTCTACTTCTGAATAGCACAAAAATATACTGCTGCTAGAGAACTGACTGAAAAGATTAGAATATATATTTTTAGAACTACTATGCACAGCCTAATCATAATTTTCTTACACGACAGGTTATTTATTTGTACATTTTACAGACCAGCAAATCTTCATAATGGTATATGTGGATTTCACTCTATGTTTTGAACATCTTATACACCAATGGTTTACTTATTTTTATTAAAAAATGATAGTGAAATTCCCTTAATAACCAATAACATCTTTCTTGTTTGTACTCACTCATTCTTTCTGCTCATGTGGGCCTCACTTCTAAGCCCATTCAAAATGATGTTTTCCAAACATGTGCCACATGACTTGTTCATATAAATGGAGCAAATTAAACTGTCTCCACATATATCCTATCACATTTGTAGCCCTGATTTCTCTCTTTAACACGTGGCCAAGACACCGTATTATCTGCCTGCAGAGGTTGACCTCAGGATATTAGATTCTGCCATATAGCTCTCTTGTACTAAACCGAGGGGAAACACTTAATCACTCCTGCCTTTTCAGGAAAAAATCAACTTTAAATTTGCCATGATGAAAAATCAATAAACCAGTAATTGCTTGGCTTATCATTGCGCGGAGGAACAAATTGGGAAGCGAGGCTTAGCGTCCGCACAGCTTTCAGCAAGACACATGGAGTTTCAGGATCACTAAGCTAGAAAAGGAAAAGGTCTCAGAGTGATAATTAAATCTACTCATGCTGATTTTCTGCCAAATTTATTTCCCAAGAGTATATAAAAATGTTTCACTGCTTACTAGTCAGGCATAACTAATCAAATCAATGTTACACAAACATATACAAGAAACCAAAAATGCAAATTCAAGACTGTAGGCATCAGAATAACATATTCTTGAGAATGAATATTAATATAGTTACTTTTAAAATAAAAAAAACTTACTTAAATTTCTGTGTTTTTAAAGATTAAAAGTTTATTTCTTTGCTAGGTAAACGCCTAGAAAAATTTTTATCTCATTAGCCAACACAACATTCAAACCTTTCAACTCTAAATTGTAAAAGTTTTCAATTAAAGTGCAGTATTTAAAAATAAATTTCAAACTATGAAACATTAAATATTTTTAATTCCCAGGATGATCTTTCTAGCTCATTTTACTTGGGTTCTCTCCGCTTTGCTGATGCAAACACATGCTACTACATTTAAATTAGTCCATTATTCTCACACATTTTCACCACATTGAATGTGAACTACCAGACCCGTTGTCTAAATGAGGCTTCACAAGTAAACAGAGATCTAGTGTCTATGAAACAAAATTAGGAACATACATCATCTTTCCTACAAGGAAAACACACACCAAGTGAAAATATCACTGTAAATATTTAGTGATTTAAAAATTCTTACTACTAATAGACCTAATTTAATGCAGCCAATTAGCATAGTTCCAATGGAAGTGCAAATGTAATCACACTCAAACAGTCACAGTAAGAAGAGGAAGGAAGATGAAGCTTTTTCTTTTTCTTTTGTTAAAAAATGATTTTATGTGTGTCCTTCAACTGGCTACTGGGACTATGATAATTAAAACATTTAAAACAGCACAAGCCCCCCGGTCTCTAATCTGAAGCTCAGGTCAGCTGTCTGTAGATTCTAATTTGTCCTCCATTTGTATTCATGACAAGAAAATACTGAATATTTAATAGCAAACCAGCAGGAGGGGGTATTGTGGGCTTAGAGGTTAAATAATTTGATTTTTGCGCAGATTACACGTAACATCCAACATCTAATCTCACACCTGATTTGGTAATACAATTACAATAAAAATAAGGTAGGGACACTGTAACTGTAAAGTGGAGAAATAAGAACTTTTCCCCAATGGGTTGAGAAGCAATAATTTTATTTAAAGTATTACATCTGTTTACTTATTTCTAAGGCCTAATTTTTCAATAATAAAGGTGAAAATGACTTTACAAAGCATGATTACTAAAAAGCAATGAGATTTGCAAACAAAATATAGGGCTCTGGAGGGGACTTTAAGCCTGCTGGTCCACTCTTTTGCCTTCAGGCAGGACTATATTGAAACAGGAGCTTTGTTTTGATCTAAGATAAACTTCCATTTGTTGAAAAATCCAAGAGCTGTTTCAGGAGAAAGAAATGCTTCTTGTGTCAGATAAGAGAAGAATAATTAAATGGGAAGCTAGAAGTTGAAAAACTCAATTTCTTTATAACATCATGGATTTGATTATAAATGTTACATAACAAACATTAAAGAATAATATTTGCTGGATTGAGACTTATGTTACACAGGTAAAAAACAAAGATCATTGTAGTTACAAATCATGAAAATATCCAGAAAAGCAAACACATTTCAATTTTACAGTTTTCAATCTTTTGTTTCAAGTTATTTTTGGATAAGATCCTCAGCAACTATATTGATGTATTTGTTTTTTCTTGGTAACTTCCGCTTCATAAATGTGAATTTTATCATAGTAATTTGTTAATTCATTATTGAAAAAGATTTTATTAATTTCAATAAAACTGATAAAAACAAAGAAAAGCATATTGGGACAAGAAAAAGAAGTATAACATTATAGGATTTTATTAAGCTGACTTTCTAGATTGATAAGATTTAATATTACATTTTAAAAGTGTACTTTTTCTGAGTTTTTAGAATTCCTTGGGGAGTCATCATTTTTAATCACTACACTAATTGCCCTGTGCTGGGTGCTGGGTGCTGGGTGCGCCAAAGTCAACACACAAGCACGGTCACTGCTCTCTTACAGCTCACATTCTGGTGGAGCGCATATTATTATTACTATTATTCTTATTTAAATGATAAAAAGTGAGAGAGGTGATCCAATTAGAAAATGGAAAGAAAAACAGGACACTGTCTATACTTTCAAGAAACTTTCAACATTTGTTTGTATACAGATTCACATTCAAAATAATCTCAACTAGGTCTTTTGTTATTACTTTTGCCTGATTCTTGTCTGTCTTTGTGGCACAGCAGTTCTGTGGCTCCTTCGCTCCACCTCTTTTAGGGACTGGCAGCTTCCATGCAGCTGATATGGTGAAGGGAAAAAACCCAACTTCGATGCCGTTGACCAACCTGAATTCCAAATGCCCAGACCTTTCCCAATCATGTCATGTAGTTTCTGTTCTCTTGTGTGATTTGTGTAAATAACTTAACCATTTGCAACTCAATTTCCCAATGTGTGAGATGGGAGGGCTGGACCAGAAAATCATTAAAGTTTATTTATTCAATGAGCAAGTTTCTAATGAGTGCCTATCGTTTGTCTTTAGTTTCTAGCTAAGTGAACAGAGCAGTACAGGGTGACCTAGATGCTTAGAGCAGGATCATCTGTTTTAGCTTGATGGGGATTAGAGAGTGGTGGGAACCAATAAGATGGCTTTACCTGATACTTAACATGACTTAGATATACGTTAAATAAAGAGCAATCTATGATGATTAAGGAAATTGTGAGAACTTTGGGACTGAGTCAGAGGACAGTATAAATGATGCTGCTTCCCAGCAGCCCACAAACCAGCCTATGAGAATACAGCTCAGTTATCTCCTTAAATAGTAAGGTCATTTTCTGTTTCCGTAGGCCATTTCTAAGATCTTAGAGCTATGGTACTGTCCAAATTTTTGCTTGAAAATCTTAATTCTGTTGAATTCAATTAGAATTAGCAGTTTCAAGGGTCTCTATTCCATTTCCTGAGATTCACAGAGTTGCTATGTAAATACAGCTGTGATGACAGGCTCTGGATTATGCAGATTCCAACACCCTGGATAGTCACTTCCCGGTAATGAATTAAACCACGCTTAAAGGCATCATAAGGTTCTGAAATCAGCCACAGACTTTAAATATAAACTAAGACAGTTTAGAAAAGTGAACAAAAATTTTACTTATTTTGCAGCAGAAGTGGAATTAAGATGGTATTCTTCTAAAACAAAAACAGAAACCCAACACACATGCATTCAAAGTTTTTGTGATACTCACACTTCAAGTAACAGAGATCATAGACAAATTTATGTAAAATGCACAAACTGACTATGGTTTCAGCACACTGCACTTATGCCTAACTGTCAGTTACTGATAAGCAGGCTATGGTGTTTATAATTTGCCTAATTTCCATCTAAGAGACTATAATATAAAAACTAGAAAAACCAGAATGTTCTCATTTGGAGGACTTTCAAATCCAATGCATAAATTTTTTTCTCTAAATATATCCATAGGTATTTCAATATATAAAAGGAAGATCTGTAAAATATCTTTTTGACTTTAAATACATTAAATTCTAGATTAATTAAATGACCAGGCTAATTAAAGGCTAAATTAATAAATCTAGTGAAAGAATAAAACACTTAAAATGTACAATTGGTTGATCTCAACTGGAGGGCTTTTTATTCTTTTGAAAGAAATTGAAAATAATTTATATCAAAATAATTGATTCCAAAACTTCAGAAATAACACAGACTTCTCTAAATTGTAGCTAGAATTTTACTACATCCAGATATACTAACAGCTGGAGAACTTTAATTTTGGGGGAAAAAAAATCTCATTTCCTATTTGTATGATTTCTATTCCTTCCTTCCCCTTATATTTTGCATGCCATGGGAATTCTGCCCAGTCCCAAAGATGAACACTGAGCAAACACATGAGAAAGATGAACGTGAAGCTGCTAAACAGTTAACTTTGACTTTTGCTAAGGAAAACATTGTCCCGAATAAAGACACTGAAAGCTTGAAAGTGAGAACTGTAATTTTAAAAATGAAGAGAAAATGAGGGGTAATCAGTATTTCTAGAACAGTATTTGATACCTCTTGGCTCAAGAATCTGTTAGTAACAAGGCCAATGTTGAGGGTGTGACGGATCAGCTCAGTCAGCCATTTTACAGCTTCTGGCAACATCACACACATGGCCGCCCTAACAAGTCTGTGCTGCTCACCACAGAACGTCAGCAGGAACAAGACTCGCGAGTTCAGCGTAGAGATATCATCAGTGGGAAAATATTATCACTGAAAATTCAGAGTGACTATTCTGAGTCAGGTACTGTATAAGCACTGAGATTACGAGGTATGAAAGACATGGTTTCTGTATTCAAGGTGCTATAATTCAGTTGAGGAGATGAGACTTAGATGTTGTGATGGATTTTAAAAAACAAACCAGAACACGAGTTTTCCCTCAAACATCACTTATTCAAATGATGTAAACATTGCTTTAACACACGAATATTCATAGCCTACCACACATCCACAATATGATTTTTCATAGCCTACCACGAAATCTTTTGAATAATCTAAATGTTGTCAAACAATCCTTGGAGGCTGGATTATATTTCTGTCATTATCGTTATAGATTTGGAATCACATCTGGTGAATAAAGTGGAGAATCAAGCTTGGTTAAACTGTTTTCAGTAAGGCAAAAACAAAAACAAAATTGAGTTATGCTATAAGGTCACAAGGTTTAATCCATTGTGTGTCTTGAAAATTGACTCCACTGAAGGGGACAACAATAACTTGGATGCATTAAAGCCAGTCTCATTTGCAAAAAATATAATACACCATCTCATATTACTAGCTACAGAATGAATGGTTTAGAGCAGTGGTTCAAAAATACGTCTACGGCACGGCGTTGGCTGGTTAAATAACAACCACAAGGCTTGTCCTAATTCTTTTGGTCTGAGGTGAGCATGGGAATCCATACACTATGTTTAAAAAGCTCTCAAGGATATTCTGATGACTGTGCCCACAGACTATTGCTTGTATTATTTGTTTGATCCAATTTATAAAATCTACTATAATCAGTAAATTTCAAAAATAAAGACACTTACAAAAATTAATCCACAATGATAAAAATATGATATGATGCTGGTATCTTCCATAAATTAATTTTCTTTTTGTTAATAACTTTCCTGTGCTTAATTATTCCCTTTTATCTTTAGTCAACAACCTTCTACATATTAAATTGTGAATGCAATAGCACTCTCCATTTTAAACCTTTTTCCTTAGATATATTTCTTTCAGAAAACACTTGACTAATAACTAATAACTGAGGACTTCATATATTAAAATTGAAAAGAAAAGAGGAATTTCTAGAACAAAACAGATGAGGTTTCTGATGCAAAATCATTTCTATAACTGGCTTTTCTTGTCTACTTCAGAAATTTACACAGATTTGGACCTTATTAGTTGAAGCTACTGCTGAAAAAGAACCAATTGGTAGGAAGGGAAGGGGAGTTATAAGAACGACATCCTATTTCTGTACATACACGAGACTGTCCTTCCCAAGAAAAAATAGCTCCCGATAGGTGACATACGGCTCTCTACAGAGATAAAAGATGAACATCAAAACAAGTAGACTGATAACTTAAGAATCTGGGAGGAGGGGAAGAAGAGTAGTCAGCATTGTGTTTTTGTATGTTTAAGACAGTCTCAATTTCGTTATGTCTGAAAGTTTAATTTTTCTAGTTAATAAACTAGGCTCTTTTCTCTCTGCCATTTCTACAAAAGAAATTACACTGTTTTGTTTTTTATAAGTCCATAGATGTGGGATAGAATGTGGTAATAATGTAAAATGATTTTGACATTCTGGAGAAAACACTAATATTTTTTAACTTGCTGAAGTGGTTGGAGTAATAAGATGCTAAGTAATACAAATTGGTAAATGTTAGTTGGCATGGCTTTATAACTACATTATTTGCAGTTTTTATCTCTTTATTTTTAAGAATTATCAAACAGATACAACACCAAAAATTCAGATACAAGAATACTGATTTACAGGAGTGGGATTCATCAAGAAAAAGAAGAAATTAAGAAAGTATTAACTTTTTTCTTTCTTTTTTTGAGGAAGATTAGCCCTGAGCTAACTACTGCCAGTCCTCCTCTTTTTTGCTGAGGAAGCCTGGCCCTGAGCTAACATCCGTGCCCATCTTCCTCTACTTTATATGTGAAATGCCTACCACAGCATGGCGTGCCAAGCGGTGCTATGTCCGCACCCGGGATCTGAACCGGCGAACCCTGGGCAGCCGAGAAGTAGAATGTGTGCACTTAACTGCTGTGCCACTGGGTCGGCTCCAAGAAAGTATTAACTTTAAAAGGTATGTACATTCTTCATTCAAAACTCTGCTCAAATGTCATCTTATTACAGATGTTTCCTGAAGATACTACACAAAAAACGACGTCCCTCCTCCAGCCTACCGTGCACCACGCTCTACTGCTGTCCCACTACTTATCATCACTTCACCACATTTATTTATTCGTTCACTATCTGTCTCTCCCCTCCAGAATGTGCTCTGTGTTTTGTTTTCTCCGATATCCCTGGACTAGAATAGTGCCTGGAATGTGGGAGGTAGCTTAATAAATACTTGTTGAATAAATGAATGATTAGCAACTGGGATAAATACTACGAAAAGACAGCATCGGATGCTAGAAGAGTGTTTCACAAGGAGACTTGATTAAACTGTGAGGTAAGGATACAGTTCCTCTGAAGACACCACATTTAAGCTGACACCTGAAATACTGGTATATATTAGCCAGGCAAAGAAGAGGGAGAATTTTCCAGCAGTGAGATAAGTTATAAACATTCTCTGCTCCTACCCTGAGCACGATTTCTGGACATTTGCCTTTCTAGACATTTCTTATAAATGGAATCATACAATATAAATCATGCATCACTTAACGATGGGGATACGTCATGAGAAATGGTCGTCAGGCGATTTCATTGTGTGAACGTCACAGAGTGCACTTACACAAACCTAGACGGTATAGCCTACTGCGCACCTGGGCCGTACGGTATAGCCCATTGCTCCGAGGTTACACAGCTGTGCAGCACGCCGCTGTACTGAATACTGCAGGCAATCGTAACACAATGGTAAGTATTTGCATATCTAAATATATCTTAACATAGAAAAGATATAATAAAAGCACAGCATAAAAGATAAAAAGTGGTTCGCCTGTATGGGGCACTTACTATGAACACAGCTTGCAGGACTGGAAGTTGCTCTGGTGAGGGAGTGAGTGAGTGGTGAGTGAGCGTGAAGGCCCAGGACAGGACCGTACACTGCTGTAGACTTCATAAACACTGTACGCTTAGGCCACACTAAATTTATAAAAATATATTTTGTCTTGAATAAAAAATTAACTTTAGCTTACTAGAACTTTCTTACCTTATAAACTTTTAATTTTTCTTAACTTTTTGACTGTTCTGTAATAACACTTCTTGTCCCACTGGAAAGTCTTCAGGGGCAATAACACGCATGGAGCTGTAATCTCCTGTAATGGTCATTTATTGTCATGATAAAGTATTACATACTACAGAAATTGTATGTACATGCTTTTATACGATTGGCACTGCAGTAGCTTTGTCTTCACCAGCATCACCACAATATGTGAGTGATGTGTCGCTAGGTGACAGGATTTCTTTAGTTCCATTATCATCTTATGGGACCACCATTGTATATATGGCCCATTGTTGACCAAAACATCATTATGCAGGGCATGACTGTATAATCTTTTGTGTCTAGCTTCTTTAACCCAGAACAATGTTTTTCAGTCTCATTTATGTTGTAACATATATCAGTAATTCATCCCTATTAATTGCTGAATAGTATTTCATTAGATGGACATACCATATATTGCTTATCCATTTACTAGTTAATGGATATTTGAAGTGTTTCCACTCTTTGGCTATCGTAAATAATGCTGTTATGAATATCAGTGTACAAGTCTTTGTATGGATGTTTCATTTCTCTTGGGTTAAATATTTCAATAAGAGGACTTGCTGAGTCATGTAGTAAATTTATGTTTAACTTTTTTTTAATTGAAGTCATAATAGTTTATAACACTGTGAAAATTCACTTGTACACTATTATTTGTCAGTCACCATATAAATGTGCCCCTTTACCCCTTATGCCCATCCCTCAATCGCCTCCCACTCTGGTAACCATTAATCTTTGTATTCGTTTATCTTCCACATATGAGTGAAATCATACGGTGTTTGTCTTTCTCTGTCTGGCTTATTTTGCTTAACATAATACCCTCAAGGTCCATCCATGTTGTTGCAAATGGGACGATTTTGTCTTTTCTTTATGGCTGAGTAGTATTCCATTGTATGCATATACCACATCTTCTTTATCCAATCATTAGACGATGGGCACTTGGGTTGCTTCCACTTCTTGTCTATTGTGAATAATGCTGCAGTGAACATAGGGGTGCATAAGTCTCTTTGAATTGTTGATTTCAAATTCTTTGGATTTCAAGTTCAGGATTGGGATAGCTGGGTCATATGGTATTTCTATTTTTAATTTTTTGAGAACTCTCCATACTGTTTTCCATAGTAGCTGCATCAGTTTGCATTCCCACCAGCAGTGTAGGAGGGTTTCCTTTTCTCCACATCCTGACACTGTCATTTTTTGTCTTGGTGATTATAGCCATTCCAACAGGTATAAGGTGATTTCTTAGTGTAGTTTTGATTTGCAGTTCCCTGATGACTAGTGATGTTGAACATCTTTTCATGTGCCTGTTGGCCATCTGTGTATCACTTGGGAAAAACGTCTCTTCATATCCTCTACCCACTTTTTTGATCAGGCTGTTATTTTGTTGCTGAGTTGTGTGAGTTCTTTATACATTATGGAGATTAACCCCTTGTCAGATATATGATTTGCAAATATTTTCTCCTAGTTGGTGGGTTGTGTTTCCGTTTTGGTCATGGTTTCCTTCGCCTTGCTGAAGCTCTTTAGTCTGATCAAGTCCGACTTGTTTATTTTTTCTTTTGTTTCCCTCATCTGAGTAGACATGGTATTCAAAAAGAACCTTCTGAGACTGATGTCAAAGAGTGTACTGCTTATATTTTTTTCTGGAAGTTTTACGGCTTCAGGTTTTACCTTCAAGTCTTTAATCCATTTTGAGTCAATTTTTGTGTATGGCGAAAGATAATGGTAACTTTCATTCTTTTGCTTGTGGCTGTCCAGTTTTCCCAACACCATTTATTAAAGAGACTTTCGTTTCTCCATTGTATGTTCTCAGCACCTTTGTCAAAGATCAGCTGTCTGTAGATGTGTGGTTTTATTTCTGGGCTTTCAATTCTGTTCCATTGATCTGTGTGTCTGTTTTTCTGCCAGTACCATGCTGTTTTAATTATTATAGCTTTGTACTAGATTTTGAAGTCAAGAATTGTGATGCCTCCAGCTTTGTTCTTTTTTTCCCAGGATTGCTTTAGCTATTCGGGGTCTTTTGTTGCCCCATATGAATTTTAGGATTCTTTTTCTATTTCTGTGAAGAATGTCTTTGGGATTCTGATTGGGATCGTATTGAATCTGTAGATTGCCTTGGGTAGTACGGACATTTTAACTACGTTTATTCTTCCAATCCATGCGCATGGAATATCTTTCCATTTTTTTTACATCATCAATTTCTCTCAATAATGTTCTAATTTTCATTGTATAGGTCTTTCACTTCCTTGGTTAAATTTATTCCTAGATATTTTATTCTTTTTGTTGAGGTTGTAAATGGGATTGTATTCTTGAGTTCTCTTTCTGTTAGTTTGTTATTAGAGTATAGAAACACAACTAGTTTTTGTAAGTTGATTTTGTACCTTGCAACTTTGCTGTAGTTGTTGATCATTTCTAATGGTTTTCTGATGGATTCTTTAGGTTTTTCTATATACAAAATCTCTTCATCTACAAACAACAAGAGTTTCACTTATTCCTTGCCAATTTGGCTATCTTTCATTTCTTTTTCCTGCCTAATTGCTTTGGTCAAAACCATTCAGTACCGGGTGGCCCTGGTGGCGCAGCAGTTAGGTTTGCATGTTCCGCTTCTTGGTGGCCTGGGGTTCGCCAGTTCAGACCCTGGGTGCGGACATGGCACCACTTGGCAAAAGCCATGCTCTGGTAGGCGTTCCACATATAAAGTAGAGGAAGATGGGCATGGATGTTAGCTCAGGGCCAGTCTTCCTCAGCAAAAAGAGGAGGATTGGCAGTAGTTAGCTCAGAGCTAATCTTCCTCAAACAAACAAACAAACAAAAAACCCCAAAAACCCCACCAGTACTATGTTGAATAACAGTGGTGAGAGTAGGCACCCTTGTTTTCTTCCTGTTCTCAGAAGGATGGCTTTCAGTTTTTCCCTGCTGGCTATGATGTTGGCTGCAGGTTTGTCATATACAGCCTTTATTATGTTGAGGTACTTTCCTTCTATACCCATTTTATTGAGAATTTTTATCATAAACGGATGTTGGATCTTGTCAAGTGCTTTATCGGCATCTATTGAGATGATCATGTGGCTTTTATTCCTCACTGTGTTAATGTGGTGTATCACATTGAGTGATTTGCAGATGTTGAATCATCCCTGCATCCCTGGTATAAATCCTACTTGATCACGGTATATGATTCTTTTGATGTATTGCTGTATTCAGTTTGCCAATATTTTGTTGAGGGTTTTTGCATCTACGTTCATCAGCGATACTGGTCTCTAATCTTCCTTCTTTATGTTGTCCTTGGCTGGCTTTGGGATCATGGTGATGCTGGCCTTGTAAAATGTGTTATGAGTGTTCCATCTTCGTCAACTTTTAGGAATAGTTGGAGAACGACTGGTATTAAGTCTTCTTTGAATGTTTGATAGAATTCTCCAGAGAGGGCATCTGGTCCTGGACTTTTGTTTTTTGTGAGGTTTTTGATTACTGTTTCAGTCTCTGTACTTGTGATTGGTCTATTCAGATTCTCTATTTCTTCTTGGTTCAGTTTTAGGAGGTTGTATGAGTCTAAGAATTTATCCATTTCTTCTTGATTATCCAGTGTGTTGGCATATAGTTTTTCAGAGTATTCTCTTATAATCTTTACTATTCTGTGGTATCCATTGTAATTTCTCTTCTTTCATTTCTAGTTTTATTTATTTGAGCCTTCTCGCTTTTCTTCTTAGTGAGTCTGGCTAAGGGATTGTCAATTTTGTTTATCTTCTCAAAGAACCAGCTCTTAGTTTCATTGATCCTTTCTACTGTTATTTGGTTTCATTTCATTTATTTCTCCTCTAATTTTTATTATTTTCCTCCTTCTGCTGACTTTGGGCTTTGCTTGTTCTTCTTTTTCTAGAATTAGAAAACAGACTTTTCTTGTTTGTTAAGGTTGGCCTGTATTGCTATGAATTTCCCTCTTAGGACTGCTTTTGCTGCATCCCATATGAGTTGGTTTGGTGTATTTTCATTTTTATTTGCCTCCAGATATTTTCTGATTTCTCCTTTAATTTCTTCAATGATCCAATGGTTGTTCAGTAGCATGTTCTTTAGTCTCCACATATTTGTCACTTTTCCAGTTTTCTTGTCCTCGATTTCTAGGTTCATAGTGTATGGCTGCAAAGGATGCTTGTATGACTTCAATCTTCTTAAATTTATTGAGATTTGCCTTGTTTCCCCACATATGGTCTGTCTCTGAGAATGTCCCATGTGCACTTGAGAAGAATGTGCATTCTGGTGATTTTGGATAGAGTGTTCTATATATATCTATTAAGTCCATCTGGTTTAGTTTTTCATATAGTTCCACTATTTCTTTGTTTATTTTCTCTTTGGATGATCTATACATTGATGAAAGTGGGGAGTTAAGGTCCATCACTATGATTTTATTGCTGTTAATATCTCCTTTTAGGTCAATTAATGGTTGCTTTATGTACTTTGGTGCTCCTGTATCAGGTGCAGATATACTATAAGTGTTATGTCCTCTTGGTGGAGTCTCCTTTTTATCATTATATACTGCCCCCTCTTTGTCTCTCATTGCCTTTTTTATCTTGAAGTCTACTTTGTCTGATATAACTATGGCAACATCTGCTTTCTTTTGTTTGCCATTAGCTTAGAGTATTGTCTCCCATCCCTTCACTCGGAGCTTGTGTGTGTCTTCAGAGCTGAGATGTGTTTCCTGGAGACAGCATATTGTTGGGTCTTAATTTTTAGTCCATACAGCTATTTTGTGTCTTTTGATTGCAGAATTCAATCCATTTACATTTAGAGTGATCACTGATACATGAGGGCTTAATGGTGCCATATTATCACTTGTTTTCCCATTGTTTGGCACGTCCCTTGTTTTTTGTCAGACTGCCAATTCAGTTTGGTGGCTCTCTATGATGGTTTTCTCAGTTTTCTCTTTATTTATCATGTATGTCTCTGTTCTGAATTTTTGTTTAATGGTTACCGAGAGGTTTGCATAAAAGATCTCGTACATAATATAGTCCATTTTCTGATAGCCTCTTATTCCCTTAAACAGGTTCCATCCCTAACCTCTTCCCCTTCTAAGTTATTGTTGTCACAACTTATTCCGTTTTGTGTTGTGAGTTTGTGGTTAAAGTGAAGTGATTAAATTTGTTCTTGATGTTTTCCTTCATCTTTAATGTTATAATTGTTTGCTAATCTGTTCTGACAGTAAGTTATAATTTTCTGATGTTTTCTGTCAATTTATCTCCTTGCTCAAGGTTTTGTAAACCTTTTTTTTTCAGGTATGAGGACCTGCTTGATGATATCTTGTAGTGGGGGGGGGGGGTCTTGTGGCAGTGAACTCCCTCAGCTTTTGTTTATCTGGGCACGTTTTTATTTCTCCATCATATATGAAGGTATTTTTGCTGGAATAGAGTATTCTTGGCTGAAAGGTTTGGCTTTCAGAATTTTGAATATATCATTCCGCTCTCTTCTAGCCTGTAAGGTTTCTGCTGAGAAGCACAGTTATATGTGTTCCTTTGTAGGTTGTTTTCTTCTGCTTTGCTGCCCTTAATATTTTTTCTTTGTCATTGACTTTTGACAATTTTACTAATATACGCCTTGGAGAAGATCTTTTTACATTGATTAGGAGGTCTGTTAGCTCCTTTTCCTCTCGGCAAACCTCTTGGTAACCATTAAACAAAACTTCAGAACAGAGACATACATGATAAATAAAGAGAAAACTGAGAAAACCATCATAGAGAGCCACCAAACTGAATTGGCAGTCTAATTCCAGCTCCTTCCTCAGGTTTGGGAAGTTCTCAGCTATTATTTCTTTGAAGAAGCTCCCTGCTTCTTTCTCCCTCCCTTCTCCCTCTTGAATACTTATAGTCCTTATGTTGCATTTCCTAATTGAGTTGGATAGTTCTCAGAGAATTTCTTCACTTATTTTTAGTCTTAGTTCTTTCTCTTCCTCCATCTGAGGCATTTCTATATTCCTATCCTCTAAATTGCTAATTCTATCCTGAATAATATCAGATCTGTTATTCAAGGACTCCAGATATTTCTTTATCTCATTCACTGTGTTTTTCATCGCCAACATTTCTGATTGGTTTTTCTTCTTATTTCAACCTCTTTTGTTAAAAACTCCCTCCTGATTTCATTGAACTGTCTTTCTGAGTTATCTTGTAAGTCATTGAGTTTCTTTTTATTATAGCTAATTTGAATTCTCTGTCATTTAGACTGTAGATTTCTGTGCCTTCAAGACTGATTTCGGGGTGTTTGTCTTTTTCCTTCTGGTCTGGAGTATTAATATACTTCCTCATACTATTTGATGGGGTGGATTTGTGTCTTTGTATGGTGATAGCATCTGGTTGCAATTTCTACCTGTGCCACTGGGGGAGGGGGCAAGAGGTGTGTATTCTGACCCTGCCATGATCCTTGTCAAATGTGCCTGTCAGAGCCCAGGCCACTCCTTGGGACCGCAGCAGCCCTATGGGCCCTCCCATTGAATGCAAATGTGATCACATGGGGGCTCAGAGTTGCCACTGCATGCTCCCACTGTCCTGCCGAGATGTGCTACCCCCTTTGAGAGGAGAGCAGTACAATGGGTGTTTGCAGCAGCTAGGAACTCATTCGCTGGGGCATGCAGATCTGCTGGCCATCTCCTCCTAGGATGCTCCAGCTGTTGTGCTTGGTAGGTGGGGCCTCCCCACTGTGTCAGAGTCTGAGCCACTCCTTGGGACCACAGCAGCACTGAGGGCTCTCCCACTGGACAAGAAAGCAATCATGTGGGGACTGAGGGCTGTTGCCACCTGCTCCCACAGTCCTGCTGAGATGTCCTTCCCTCTTCGGGGCTGGAGTGGTACTATGGGTGTTTGCAGCAGCCGGGAACCTGTTTGCTCAGGTGTGCAGATCTGCTGCTGTCTCCTCCTAGGTCACACCAGCCATCGTGCTTATTGGGCGGGGTCTTCCCATGAGGTCCAAGCCTGGGCTGCTCCTTGGGACTGCGGTGGCACTGTGGGCTCTCCCACCTGATGGGAAAGTGATTACGCGGGGGTTCATGGCTGCTGTCACCTGTTTGTGCAGTTGTGCTGAGGCACGCTCCTACCTTCAGGGTTTCAGCAGTGTTACGGGTGCTCCAGCTGGGAGAGCAATCACATACGTATACAGGACTTCCCAGGGGCTGGAGAGTGCTCATCTATCTTCACCATTTCCCTGGGTGTAGTCCATCCCCCTTCAGATGTATAGCTGCATAGGTCTCTCAGGCATCCTGATGTGCTATGTGGGTATCCTCTGCTGATCAATAAATGTCCATTTAGTTGTTCTTCAAAGGGAGAGAGACAAAAGGAACAGCTCATTCCACCATGTTGCTGACGTCACTCCTGTTAATTTTTTAAGAAACTGTCCAACTGTTTTCCAAAGTGTCTGTACCATTTTACATTCTTACAAGCAATGTTATACTTGTCTCCAGTGTCACCATATTATCAACAATACTTGTTATTGTCTGTCTTTTAGATTATATCCACCTTAGTGTGTGTGAAGTGGTATCTCACTGTAGTTTAAATTTGCCTTGAGGCTGCAAAATAAAGCACTAAATAAATTATCTTTATATGAAAAAATTAAAAGAGGGGTAACCACTCAGATAAGCTTTCTTTTATTAAGGAGTAACTGACTCCCACACTGCAGTTTGTGTGTGTATAAATGAATTCATTTTTTTCTGGCCTGTTTTTCCAGTACGACTTGGTTTTCAGACAATTCTATCTTCAGGTGAACAACATCAATCTTTATGCTTGTTGTGCCCAAACTATTGATTCTATGTGACAGCTTCTTTGAGTGCTTTGCCACTTGGGGTATACAAATTGACTCTGAAGAACTAAAACCAAATCAGAAAGTTTCTTCACACTTTAGTTCATATCAATAAGGCTAGAGGAAGCCAAGTAACATTATACATATTCTAGTGAAGGATTCCTAAATATAATCTATATTTGGAAAACAGTCATTTAAAGCATAGACCTAGTGTTTTCTTGACAAAAATAACAATTGAAAAAAAGAAGAATGTGACTGTGGTGAAACTGTGTTTAGATTAATGAATTAGTACTATTTTGGGAAAACAGCCAAATTAACTCATATCTAAAGAATAGTTGTAAACATTTTTAAAAGTAAAAAAAAAAGTTATACTGGGAATTTGATGGTTGTTAAAATACTGAAAAGCATTAAATTTCAGCCTTGAGTGGATCTAAGTTTAGGGTAGTATTTTCACTCTGCTACATTAACTAAACAAACAGGCAAAGACTCCTCTACTACAGGAGAGAGTCAATTATCGAACTTTTTACAGAAGCAACTATTTCCCATTAGGAATAATTCCCTTTTGCAGTTCATACTAAACATTAATTTCTCAATTATAAAATGGGATGAATACTTCCTAATTTGCAGAATTGAGAAGAGTAAGCTATATAACAAATGCTTGTGAAAGTTCACTGAAAATCATAGAATACTACAAAAATAAAAGGAAGAGCAATTATTATTCCCTCTCTGGTCTAAATGTCCCTTTTTCCATCATAGTTTATAGGTCTGGAAATACAAATTCTATAAGATTGCACGAGGAACCTCTTTATGAACAAACAGAATGACTTCCCATATATGTGGTACTGGTAGTAAGTACTCATATTGGTATAGCAGTAAGCTCCAACACCTGGACTGCCTCCAATTACTGAACTATCTATCTCTGACAAAATATGCTGCTACCAATCTAAAAAGCCAATAACAGAGACATGCTTAAGCTAAGTTAGAGCATATCTATATATACGGCATATTACACAACCACCAGCCAGCCCTGATGCTCTCATACATAGCCTGTGTTCATGTCCCAGTCAGGGCAGCTCACCACCCGTCTGTTGGTTGTCATACTGTGGTGGCTGTGTGTTGCTGTGATACTGAAAGCTATGCTGCTGGTATTTCAAATAGCAGCAGGGTCACCCATGGTGGACAGGTTTCAGCAGAGCTTCCAGACTAGACAGAGGAGGAAGAAGAACCTGGCCAGTCACTTCTGAAAAAACTGGCCATGAAAACTCTACGAATAGCAGTGAAGCATTGTCTGATATAGTGTTGGAAGGTGAGAGATTGGCACAGGAAGACCAGGAAGGGTTCTGCTCTGCTGGACACAGGGTCACTAGCAATTGGAAATGACTCAATGGCATTAACAACAAACAAAACCATTAAAATATTTTCAAAGAGCTCTTAATAACATGAGAAAATAACTATATTATATGACTAGTGAAAAATGCAGAATACAAAATTGTATCTATCTGGAGGGTTGAAAAGACTGAGATGATTTGTGAAGTGGGAGGTGGGGTAAGATGTGTTCATACTTCTTTGGCAATTTTTTACTATGTAAAAATTTGGAGGCCTAGAGAATCTGGCCTACTCTGTGTAGTAAGATCTCTCTTGTCTCTTGCAATACATAGTTGATAAATTAAACTAACATTGTACACACTGTACAATCTCAATATTGTTCAAAAAAGAAAAAAACAAACATTAGAAAGATACACCAAAATGTCAGCAGAAATTCTCTCTCTGGGTGGTAGAATGACACATATTTATTTCCTTCTTTATACCTTTTATACAGTGTTCACACTGTCTGCAAAATAGGCTCATAATATATTTGTAAAAAACGTAATCATATTTAAAAGAATGCCTCTGGGCAAAACAAAATGGAGTATACAAAGTCTTAAGAAACAGATTTTCAAAATAGATTCTAAGTAGTATATGAACTCTCCAATTAAAAAAACAGATTAAAATCTGGCAATTTAAATCTCGTTATCTTTATACTTCCCATCTTTAAAAAAGATATGTGAATGTAAACTAGTTTTTGGGGAGGGAGTGTAACGGAGAAGATAAAATAACTTTCAAAAGAGATCCCATCACAGGACAGCACAGTGGAAGGTCACAGAGTACACTGGTTAAGGCTTTGGGCTCTGGTATTAGAACCATACTCAAATATTGGCTTCACCAACTTAATAGCTATGTGATTCGCTATTATTACTGTTATAAAATTGGAATGTCACTTCTACTTGAGATGACATACACTTTAAATGAACTGGCTAGGAAGAAAACCCCATCTTTTTGATTTTCTTTCTTTTCAAAAGTCAACTTGTTCCAAATCTGGATTTTCATTTCTGAGATAATTTTATTTTTGTTTTATCCATAAATTGAAAGACTTGAATGCACAGAAATAACTGAATACAGATTGGCTTCTAACACACAATTAGATGAATTCAGGCCATTTCCATAACTTGGATTCAAGTTTATCTTCTAAATCACCATGAAGTCAGATTTGGCTCAGTTATCAAATTCACATTAACGTGAATCCCATTAGTGGACAGTGATTTGTGTTGGAAGACAGCACTAAAGGGGAAGGTGCTTCTGACCTAGCTTAATAAACTCTAATATGTCACCCACATACATAATATTCCACTAACAGCTGTAAATTTTATATTAACTAGAAACTTAACAGACAATTACATCCTAGGTTAGAACACATAGTGTCCTCTAGAAGTTCAGAGATACTTACAGGGAAATGATCTATAATCAGTTAAGAATTATTTATTGAGTTTATACAGGATGCCAATTTAAAGAAATCTAGTTGTTTCTGATTTTGAATGGCTTAACTTTATTTTTTATTACCACAATATATTGATTTACCTTAAGAAAACTCCAACAACGTGTGTAGGGATTTACTGTCTTCACTGTAGTTTAACTATGCTCACAGGCACAAAGCAGGGCTTTTTCTCAGGTTTTTGTGTTTAAGGTGTGAAAGTGATTCAGGGAAGGGAGAAATGTAGGAGAAACCTATTCCAGAGCAATGGCTTTCAAATTGAGAATCATGACGCTTTAGTGGGTGGTTTTTGTTTTGTTTGAAGATGTAATACAATCAGGAAAAAAAGAAAATGTCAGAGTGGATAAGTATTTTTTGCAATTTTTTTTCACTTATATGTACATATGCATATGTGGACTGGGTTGCAAAATACAATATATTTCTAACTGTGTGTTGAATATAAAAACCTGAACAGACGATGCTCTAGAGAGAAGTTGAAAGTATGTGAAAGGGAGATTTTTTTTTTTTTTTTTAACAAGAGGCTATTTAAGTTGTTTTAGAAAGAGAAGACACTATTTTCAATTCTCAAAGCAGATTCTGGTCAGTGGCATTTCTGCCTTAATGTTGTCAAAGAGATGATGAACAGAGAACAGTCTCAGCCTGGAGGTGTAAAACCACCTGGATTTAAAAATCAACTGGATTTCAAAAAATCATCAATGAATATGGTGGGTAGAAACAAGACTGGGTAAAACTAAACACCATAAAAATTGCTTGGGATACCTAGAATGATACTGTCATACAAAATTTTTCTTTTTCACTGATCTATATTTTGGTGCTTGCTTGAGGGTTTGCAGAGCAGATTTATTATTCTTTGTTCACATAAGTAACTTCTTTTGTCTTTTCATATAAACAACCCCAATGTGGTATTTTCCTTAGAGTGTTTTGGCTGTGAAGACTAATGAGCATATATATATTACTATGGTGTTTACTTTGCCTTAGTCAGTAGCACTAAAGCAAGGCTTGGCCCAAACTGCAGGCAATAGTGGCTGCATCAGTTGAATATGATTCAGCAAGATGACTGAATCCTCTCTTTGCTCTCACTCCAACAATTTTTACCATTCCCAGTGTCTTTGTAGCAGTCTCTTATAGCCTCGGAGAGCCTGAGTCACCCAATCACTGAGCACACTGCTGACTTGCCTTTGTTGACAACATCCTGAGACTAGTTCTGTCTTAAGCAGAAAGTACAGAGGTTCCTTTGACTCAGAAAGCAAAAGACTTGGTAACACACTGCCTCTTGGGGCCGGTATTTCATGTACCTCCCTCAGATGCAGAGTCTCGTTCTATGGCCTCATACCTTTTAAGCCCAGGCTCTTGTCTGACATTGCCCAAATCCTCTGCTTGGCCTTCCGTTCTAGGGTTCTGATTCTTATTACATGAATTTCTTGAACTTCAGCTCTCCCTTAGTCCAGCCTAACTTTTGGCTCTCCCTCAAGCCCACTTGCTCTATGCAATGCCTAGTATCCAGTTTGACAGAGAATAATTCTTTTTTTCTTGACATCAGAGGTGATTTCAATTGAGTCCTGCTGTTCATCTTGGATTAGTAATTAGTTTATAGGATAGTGGAAATTTCCAGAATTGATCAGATTATGATTTTATATAAACAAATTCACCTTTCTCTATTCTAAGGCAGTGGTTAGTTATCTAATCACACTAAATTTGCACAAATAATCAGGGTTTACAAAAACTATTTCCTTTGAACAATACTCTCCATTCCATTTCTTAATTTTACACAAAGTAAATTACATCGAAACAGCTGTAATTTAGAAAACATTTTTGTCATACATGCTATATTAATCCTCCAATTTTCCTCCAATGTTAGTAACATAGTTTTAGAAAATAAAGGATGTAGAACACCACATAGCCCTATAAAAACAAAACAAACTTATATATACTTTCAAGAAATGCCAATTACAGTAAAAACGGTCTCGTAAATACACTTCTAATAGTAGAGAGAAACAAGGCTGATTTTCTATAAAACTTTTCAATAACAATTCTTCTTGGATGTCCATTCTGAACCTGAAGAGCAGGATTAAAGCTCGTTGGTCTGTCAGTAAGGCTAAAAGTAGGTTTTGGGAATAAAATATTTTTGGGATAAAATATTCTATTTAGAAAACTAAGTCTGTCTTCATTATTTATAATATTACTGATTAATATGTAATCAATAATTTAGTATCCTTAAAATATTTCTCTCTGAATATGTTATAGCCATACATCTTAGGGCCAAAGGCAGATTATAAGTTAAGCTGTAGGAGATAAACATTTACATACTCTAATTAGAGTTTGGTCATATTTCTTTTATTAGAGCTAATAATTTGCTATAGTGAGCATATTGTGACACCATTATTAAAGTTACTAATAAGTCTTAAGCCTTACTAACGTTAACAACTATGAATTGCGAAAATAATTTGAATTTCACCTGTTTTCTGTCAATAGTCAATTACTATTTCCAGTTACTAATACTATAATCAAAGCAGAGGGTTTTTACTTAGGCCAAGCCATCATCATCTGGAACACTGCTTCAGTCTGATCTTTAACAAATAGGTATATTTCCTTATTTCTGCTAAAAATTAAATGTAAGGTAACCCAACAGGTAGATAATGTTGCCAGCTTATTCAACTCGCCATCAGTTTTCTTCTCAATAAAAAAGTGCAGATCTTTCAAACATAGTGTAAAAGCGGTCCTTAGCTGTACTGTAACTATTCTATTGATCTTTGCCATACTGTTTCATTTCCCTGAGAAGACAGTGAAGTGTAGTGTGACACTCCGCAGTATATGAACTGATCCATCTTCAGCGTCTGATTCTGTAGACGGAAATCATTTATACACCACAGGAATCACTTTCGCAGCATAGTTTCCTTTAAAGTCCTTATCATGGCACTTCTAAAATTAGAAGATGTAGGCATGGACTTCTGAAAGATTGATTTTTAAACGTAAATATTTTAAAATTATAATTCTTGGCCTTGTTTTAAACTAATATCTACAAAATGTGACATAGTTTTTAGATGAACTGGATACAGGTCTTCCTGGCTTAGTAAACAGACAAAATATCATTTTGTGTAGATGACAGGTTATTACCATGATCAGGAACTTACCTTAAGGAGCTGAACTTGTTGGATAATAACTGTCAGAACGAAAGGTGGATAAAATCACTTATTTTTTGTGATATTGCTCCCCTTCAAAGAGTGAAACTGACACAGAAAAGGTGATCTGCAGACATTTTTTAATTCAAAAATAAAATTGTAATTTATCAAGTAATAACTGTGACCTACATACTTTTGGATATTTTCTCATTATTTAGAGAAAACTTCATCAAAATTACTTTTATTGAAAATGTTACCCACTGTTTAGCCAGAAAGCAAAACAGCCAGAAAGCAACTAATAAGATGGCATTAGTAAGTTCTTATATGTCAAAAATTATTCTAAATGTAAATGGATTGAATTCACCAATTAAAAAGCAGAGAACGGCTGAGTGGATAAAAAAACAAAACCCACTATATACTGCCTACAAGAGATTTGCTTCAGATTTAAGGACGCACAGAAGCTCAAAGCGAAGGGACGGAAAAAGATATCCCATGGAAGTGGAAATCAAAAGAAAACAGGAGCAGCAATATTTATATTAGAGAAAATAGGCTTTAAGGCAAAAATGGTAACAAGAAACAACGAAAGTCATTATATAATGATAAAGGGGTCAATTCATCAAGAAGATGTAACAATCATAAATATATATGACAAATATATATAGTCTTGGCAATTTTTTTTGGATTTGACACCAAAAACACAAACAACAAAAGCACAAATCAACAAGTAGGCCTACATCAAACTAAAAAGCTTCTGCACAGCAAAAGAAACAATCAACAAAATGAAAGGCAACCTATGGAATGGGAGAAAATACTTGCAAACCATATATTGGATAAGGGGTTAATATCCAAAATATATAAATAAAGAACTCATACAACTCAAAAAGAAAAAAAAATCTGATTCAAAAATGGGCAGAGAAATTCAACAGACATTTTCCCAAAGAAGATAGGATGGCCAATAGGTACATGAAAAGATGCTCAACATCACTAATCGTTGGGGAAATGCAAATCAAAACCACAACAAGATATCACCTTACATCTGTTAAATGACTATTATCATAAAGAAAAGAGATAGCAAGTGTTGACAAGGATGTGGAGAAAAGGGAACCCTTGTGCACTGTTGGTGGGAATATAAATTGGTGCAGCCACTATGGAAAAACAGTATGGAGGTTCCGCAAAAAATTAAAAATAGAATTACCTACGATCCAGCTGTCCCACTAATGGGTGTATATCCAGAGGAAATGAAAACAGCATATTGAAAAGAAATCTTCATTCCCATGTTTATTGCAGCATTATTCCCAACAGCCAAGATATGGAAACAATCCAAGTGCCCGTCAACAGATGAATGGATAAAGCAGATGTGGTGTATATATACACAATGAAACATTACTCAGCCATGAGAAAGAAGGAAGTTCTGCCATTTATGGCAACATGGATGGACCCTGAGGACATTATGCTAAGTGAGATATGGCAGACAGAGAAAGACAAATACTGTATGATCTCACTTATACATGGAATCCAAGAAAGCTGAACCCATAAAAACAGAGAGTAGAATGGTGGTTACCAGGAGCTGGGGTGGGGAATTGGGGAGAAGTTATTTAAGGGCACAAACTTGAAACTAGTAGATAAATAAGTTCTGGAGATGTAATGCACAGCACAGTGTTTACAATCAACAATACTTTATTATAAACTTTAAGGTTTCTAAGAGACTAGATCTTAATTATTCTCACCACGAAAAAGAAATGATAATTACGTGATGTGATAGAGGTGTTAGCTGAAGCTACCGTGGTAACCATAATGCAATACATAAATGTATCAAATCAACACGGACACCTTAAACTTATGTTATATGTCAATTATATATCAAAAAAGAAGATTTTACTGTTAGGCAAAACTTTTAATTAATTTTGTAGGTGAGCCTAGATTTTTATTATTAGATATTTCATTTTCTATGTTAAGAAAGAATAGAAACTCTCATATTTTTTTACTAAGATATCTAGGATGCTATGAAGGTACTAAAGGTACAATTTTATACAGAATTGAAGTATAGTAGAACTGATACTTAGCTCATACACACCACCTCCCAGGCACTACTCTAAGAGCTTTACATGTATTAGCTCCAAGGAGTAGCCGCTTTCATTAGCCTCACTGCACAGATGAGGAAACTAGGCAACTATTAAGGGCATATAGCTAGTAAGCAACAAGTTGAATCTTGGAATTTTCACAGGGAATTACTCTTAATCACTACGCCAAACTGCTCTAGAAATAACTGTGAATCAAACATAATTTTGAGGAAGAGCAGGTGGATAGTCATCAAGGAGTGTTTTTATTATGGGATAACAGAATCAAGATAATGCTGTTAAATTGAGAAAACAAAAATTTGTGTTTAACGACAGGAAACTTTGAACAAAATATTCTAACGTTATTGATATAGGCTTTAATATTTGAGTTACTTAGAGCTAGCTTGAAAAAAAACCCACCAATGTATTTGTAGAAAGTAATTTGTTCTCACGAGTAACAGAGCTGCTTCTGTGATAGTGTCTAACTGTGCTGTTGGAACGCAGACAAACTTAGTCAAGGAAAATAAATTTTCTCTTGATGTTGGAAAGAAACATATAAAATACAGTATCTGGAGTTTCAATAAGAAAATTAACCTTTATTAATCAAAAGAGTAAAAAAATAACGTCTGCTTTCTCATAAATTTGAGTCTCATTTAGTAATCTCCAAACAATTTATTTCATAACTACGTATTTTCTTATACTCTTTGCTGCCATTTCAGGTGCATTAGTCCTGCCTTCCTAAATTGACTATAAGTTCCTTGTGAGCAAGAGAGAACCATTATTTTTCATTTCTGTGTCCCTCAAGGTACATATGCTGGTAGGTACGCAAAATTGTTCTAAAAAACCCCACAAAACACCTTGTGTTACAACAATACATCATCTATTAGAAAACGCTTCTGATTACTATCAGTGTTGAATTCTGGGGTGACTACAGATTGATTTGAGAAGACAGGGGAGCTCTAAGTATCAGAAAGTCTGTGATTCAAAATATTTAGGCTACAGAAATATATACTTCTTTTCATACCTATGAATAATGAATAATGCTTAATTTATACCAAATTTCCTTAACATAATTTATTATAATTTCACATATCTATACTGTCAAATAGCCACAATATTTAACAAAATGTTTACATTGTTTATATCTCTAGCAGGTGGGATGACAGCTGGCTTTCATTTTTTTCATTAATATTTCCTTTAGTGAAGGGTCTGCTGATGGCAACTTCACTCAGTTTTTCCCTATGTCTTATTTCACCTTCAGTGTTGAAGGATATTTTTGCTGGGTTTAGAATTCTAAGTTTGCAGTTATTTTCTTTCAAGAATTTGAAAGGTATCATTCTACCAGGTATTTGAGTAGGTATGTCTCCCTGAATGTTTCTGTTGAGAAATCAGCTTCTAGTCTTATACTTGCTCCTTTGAATATAATCTATTTACTCTGCTATTTCAGGATTTTCTCTTTGTCTTGATAACTTTTACCATGATGTGCCTGTATGTGGCTTGCAGTACCTGATTGGGAGGTTGTAGTGCTTCATTAGTTTGTAGCTTGATGTCTTTAGACAGTTTTGGAAAATTTTCAGCCACCTCCAAATATTGCTTATCCTAAATCTCTCTCTTTTTCTGGGATTGCAAATCTCTTCATCATATCCTTTATTTCTCTTAAGCTCCTGCCTGTATTTTCCATCTTGTTGTTTTTCAGTGCTTCATTCAAGATGATTTCTTCTAATCTATCTTCCAGTTCTCTGATTCTTTTTTCTGGTGTGCCTACTTGGAACTTAAGTCTTCATTAAGTTCTTCATTTCAGTTAATGTATTTTTCAGTTCAATACATATTTTCCTTATTTTTTTATGAGGAAGATTGGCCCTGAGCTAATATCTGTTGCCAAGCTTCCTCTTTTTGCTTGAGGAAGATGGTCCCTGAGCTAACATCTGTGCCAATCTTCCTCTACTTTGTGTGTGGGACACTGCCACAGCATGGCTTGATAAGCAGCACTAGGTCTGCGCCTGGGATCTGAACCCACGAACCCTGGGCCACTGAAGTGGAGCATGCAAGACTACCAGGCCAGCCCCCATATTTTCCTTTTAATTTTCTTATAGTTTCCAATTCTCACCTGAAATTGTCAGTATTGTCTATTTCCATGAACAAATCAAGCAGAGTAATGTTAAAATCAGCATCTAACAACTCTATTATCTGGATCCTCTGTGAATCTGCTCCTACTGACTGTTGTCTCTTTTGTCCTCTTGTTTTTCATGGTTCTTCATCTTGTCTTCTTTTCTCATATGCCTGGTTATTTGTAATGGATGTCACATAGAAACAGCTGTAAAGATACCTGGAGGCTGAGGATAATGCTACCTTCTTCCAGAAAGGATTTATATCTGCTCCGGGAACTGGCTGGGGGCACTAGCAATCTTGAATTCTCTTAATTCCATCAGGATATGAGATGATTCAAAGCTGGGCTTCAGTCGCTGGGGGGGCCTATTTTTGGTTCATCCTTATTTTAGGGAGTAATCTGTTAAGATTCCAACCCAAAGCTGGTGGTTTTATCAGTCTTCCCTTCCCTGATTGGCCTTGAGCCCTAGATTATGTCCCCATGGCTCCAGGAGTCTCTCAAAAACTCTGCCCAGATTCTTAGCCTTTCAGTGACCGATTCAAGAACTGGCAGACAGATGCCACTACTGGAATCATCTCTAGGGGAAAAGTGGCTCCAAATGTTGACCGCACTTTCTTTTCCTGGAACGGGGACCCATCCTTCTCTGCTGTAGTAACTCTCTGATGCTTTCAAACATATGTTTTAATATTTTGACCAGATTTGCTATCTGTTCCCAGAAGGAGAGTGAGTTCAAATAAGCTAGTCCCGACACATTATCTTCATCCCATAAGTTTTGATATGTGGTTTTATATTTTCCACTGTGATTTCCTTTTTTAGCTATGAATCACTGAGGGGTGCTGGTTAAAGTATTTCTAAAATTAATAATAAAAGAGCAACAGCTAATATTTTATAAAGTTTACAAAATGGTTTCATGTCTACTATATCATAACTAAATTCTTAGATGGTAGATTATTATCATCCTTATTTATTAATAGATGGGCTAACTGGCTTTAAAGGGACCACTTAAGGTCACACAGGGGATGAGAAAACACTCATCTTTATTTGAATTTACTTGTATTTTGTTACTTGTTTCCAGGTTTATTTTCTGTCTCTTCCCTCTGGAAGGTAAGCTCCATGAGAGCAGGGGCCTTGATCTCCTTTTTCACTGTCTTTTCATATGGCTTAGAAAAGTACCCAGTATGTACTGCATGGTCAGTATATTTTTTGAATTGATAAAAGTTATTAAAGGAATGAATGATTAAAAGATGATCATTATACTCTTTCGTGTTGCACTTCTGAGTAATATGTTTACATTTACATACTACTATGTAGTTATGAAGTGACTTTTAAATACTGTATGTCAGTTCTGTTTGTAACAATTCTAGGCAGCTTTGATTAGCTTCCTCACTTTAGGTCACAGTGAACTTAAGGGATTTATTTCGTCACAGAGCCAGGAAACGGCAGAGCGAGGACTCTGAACCTCATTCTCTCGCTTCAGCTAGAAGCAGCTCGGGCTCTTTCCACAAGAGTACAATTGACTCCTTATGCTGCAATGGCTTCCCTAGGTTACTCCCACGCTGCACACCTGTGGGCATTCAAGATGTGTGCCAGCTTCCTCATGTTTAATTTATCCTGGAAACACCTGATTAAAAAAAGCTGCAGTTTTGAGTTGGTCTTGAAATTTGTGTGTGTAGAGCATAGGAAACATTTAAGTTGGTAAGGAAACACATGATGGTGGGTCCCTGGAGGCCTAACAGTGGTTAAAGAGATATCGTTGTGTCTGCATTCCATATACATAAACACTTTACTGAAAATAAGTAATATGTGCTCTAACCCAGCTTCCAAGTCCACACAGAGTACAGTGGAATACATATGAAGCAGAAGCATTATTAGCAAGCTATTAGGAACCTTTGCTTTGTTAAAAAGTTACCGTTAAAAATGAATTAGTACACATTTTACTGGAAGCATCAAAACTGAGGAACAACTAGTTGATGCTACGTAATATGACACAGATAACACTGTATACAAAAGAAAGGTGAAGTGTTCAACCATCAAGTTCTTGTAGGCATGGACCCAAGGGACCTCTACAGGACAGACCCCTGCTGAGGGTGGCAGACAGACGGCTCGGCTCAACAACCGAGTGTGCTCTTAAGAGACTTCTGACTAAATAAGAACTTGAGGAAAAAATACGGAATAAAGCAATACGTTCAAGCTAAGCAGATTAATTCCTCTCTTAAAGAAAATAGCTAACTTTAGAGCTAATGTGTTAAAATACTATACAGATGTTTTTAAAAATACTACCTTATGAAAGATGTAGAACTATTAAATCCGATACATAGGAAACACAAATTTCCTAAAAGGATATTTTAACTCCTGGAATGGAACTACCTAATAAAGTAAGACAAGGAGGGGTGAGGGGCAAATTTTCAAACGTTTAAACCCAAGAAGGAAATCTATTGCATATTACAGTGGGTAGCCAATTCAGGACAAGGTCTAGAAAACACAATCCTTATTTCTTTCTAATATATTTACGTCAACATGCCAATTGAACAAACAATGAGTCCTAAATGACATCCCTGCACCTTTTAAACTTTAGCCTTCTAACTTCACTCCAACCTTCCCATAAAGGATCTCCTGAAGGAATAAAGTATACCTTGCAGTTCTAAACATTCATCTTCTTCTTCAGCAAGGAACCACAGTGGAGGAAAAGAACGAGTTATAACAATTCTCTCCCCAAGCACAGTAAGACTTGGTGCTAAGTGTGCTTTATGCTAGGGACCTCGAAGCACTGGGAAAGCCAGCACCTCTGAGAAAGGGCCCTGAAAAGCTAGATGCTTAAGTCTGGCTCTGGTCCCGGCTCTGAAGGCTGGTGTGTATTTGACAAGTGAGTGTCTTACATTGACCAGTCAGTCACTAGGGAGAAAAGCAGATAAAGACTATGGGAAAAGGATACAGACACCTTGACAAAATGTGCCTCTGAATGGAGTACCTCACTGTTGGGTGTCCCAGAAACCCAAGTGAGGCAAACTCACGTGGGTACAGATCTATCCAGGGACACGAAAACTACAGTAAACAAAGGCTTACGAGCTAGAGGGCAAGATCCAGAGAGGAAGGCTAAGGACAGGGGGAGAGGGAATTACATCACATTCTGTTTGATTGTAAAAGTGTGATTCATTTATTTAAGGCTGTTTAAAGAGGGGGGATGTGTATTGGAGTCACACTGCCTGGGTTGTGTACTGGCTTCACCACTTACCAGCTATAGAGCAGGTTATGAAGACCCTGTGCCTCAGTTTCCTTTTCCTATCCTCCTTATAGTACAGGGATAGTAAAGCACAGACCTCACAGAGCTCATGAGGGTTGAGGGAGTTAAATATGTCAAGGATTTAGCACACTGCCTGGCACCTCTTTCTCCTTTCAGCTATGAGTACTTTTCACCTCCACCTTCACCAAAGGATTAACAACAACAAGAACAAAAAAGACGAAATGAAGGCTAATCTGTTTTACTTTTTTGTCAATCAGATGTGGCAAAAGGTTGGATGAATTTCAACTTGAACATGAGACCTAAGGATTGTTCTTGGTCCTCACGTGAACTACCTTGTATCACGCTGCTATTACCACTGTCCACCATTGCCAGGGATAATTCAGAATGGGCGCCTAACAATTTTGGAAACAAAAATATTTGAAGTAGGAAACTAACAGATAGGTAGAGCTATTTTGAATAAACACAAGGGGAAAAAAACCCAAAAGCTACTGTACTTATGCCATCAGTAAGAAATTCATATTAAAGAGAAGTCAAAATACAAAGAAAGACTATTATGCTTCTAAATAGATTTAAAACATAATTAGAATCCCTAAATGCATACTAAATTGAAAATAAAAATAAAATACAGAAAACCTAAGCAGTTATGCTAAAGCATTCAATAATACAAAAAGAAATCAAAAGAAAAGAAGTTGAAGTGATTTTTAATTATATGTAGACAGAACATTTTCAAACACAAAGAGAAAGGAAAGTCGAAGTTAAGCATTTATCAGATCAAAGAATAAGAAAACAGAAGTGAAAGATTTAATATTCATTTTTCTTAAAATATAATCTAGAATTGGAAAAAAGTACTTATTTTTAAAGAAGGAAACTATAAACCTAAAGTTTAATATTCAGTTGATAATATAGCCCTTATGTAATTCAACTAAAATGGAAAGAGTTGGAAAGTAAATGATTCAAGAAAAACGGTCCGTACCAAGATACCAGTGATATTCAGTAAGTGGGAAATCAACTGAGCTATGTAAGCACCACGAAGAGCACTTTAAATGGGGTCCCACTGTTTAAACAGTGGAAGGTGAAGCAGTTACCCTGGACAAAGTTTGGTGAGTAGCCTGACTTTTATCTTGAATACAATACTCGCAAACATAATTATGATATTGATTTAAGAATACTCAAAGGAAAGGACTGCATAATAGTCAGAATGTATTTGCAAGGCACAGATCTTGCTATGCTAATACAATAGCTTTCCTGAGATGACAGAGAGTGGACAAAGGGAGCTAGGCAGATAACACTGATCTACATTTTAACAGTGTTTTCAACCCTGTGCTGCAAATCAACATGCTGAGAAATTAAGAGATGAATTGTTTAAATGATGTGGTAGAGTGAATTATTAGTGGCTTATAGATTGGAAATAAAGGATTATTACTCTTTCAGATGCAGAAATATATACACATATACATACAGATGTATATCAGGTTTCAATTTGCAGCTAGGCTAATTATATGAATAAAATAAATGTAGCTTATACATTAATCATTTTCAGGGAAGCTTAATTGGATAGCATTCAAGTATCTACATAATCCATAAGAAAAAATTTCAGAAGCAAACAACAACAACAAAGAACCCAGCTAGTGATTTACCTACCAAATATAAGCACAGGAGACCTACTGAAGGAATTTTGAAATTAGTGTCATATAGGTTATTTTACCAGCAGAAGTTTCCTTCAACATTTGTGATAATTTTCCAATGTTTTTTGGATGCACAGAAAATTCAGTGAGCTCAGGTAAAGACTTGATAAATCCATACTAGCAAATAGTGATAGTATTCTTGAAATTCCTGGGTTTCTTTTTGAATGTTTGCAATTCTTAGAAAAGGGACATAACAAAGTTGGGTTGCAGCTTCATGGAGGTTTTTGGGAATCAACTGCAAGCTCAAGATAAGTTACTTAACCAGGGATTTAAAAGAATGAAGGGTAAACTTGTCACTCATTCATTTATTCATGTAACAATTAAGAAACTGACTATCTACTATGTGATAGGCATTGCAGATACTAAATCCTCTACAATCCTAGAGTATATACTCTGGTGAGGATGACAAACTCACAAAGATGCTAATTAAAATAGCTATGATGGGAGGGATGTGCTTTCCCAACAATTGTCAGTGCTGAAGTGGAAAAAGTCTGCATATCACAGACTAAGTGTGAGATCAGTAAGACTTAGTGAAAGTCTAAAGGAAAGGATGCTTTCAAAAGAATTATAATACAACATTCAAGTAGCTATAGCTACTTAAGAAATTCTTTACAAAACGTCCTTGCAAAGATGTTTAGAACTAATTTAACGAAAAAAAGAGACTATTACAAATATCAATTGTCGCCATGTAAATGAGGAGTTCTGAAGTATTTTAAAAGTTTCTTTCACTAGGGCAAGCATTCATATTATATATTTTTCATAAGAATAAATCTCCTAGCAATTTTAATATCCATAGTTACCGTGCCATCCTTTTTCAACTGATTATGACTCCAATTAAGATTTGAATTAATGGGGTTAGACTAATAATTACTACAACATCACTGTGTTGGTTGGTAGTAAGTACCATACTTCTAATTCACGGTACAACAGTGTTTTATAAGGGCTATCATGTTTTTAATTAGTTACATTGATCAGAATGCCACATAACATAGCAGTACTAAAATACTATAATTTGTTTAGACTACTTTACATCTGGCATTATATCTATTTGTACTGTGGGTGATCGTAAGCATAACTGGAATCAGCTAGATTGCTTCCACTAACAATGCCAAAATGTGCTCTTCAGAAAGCCAGAAGAAGAGAATTCTGAGTATTCCTGCCATTGGAATTCACTTGTTTTCTCAATATACCATAAAATTAGTTGATCTAGGACAAAAGCATAAAGTCAGGACTTATGAGGGTCAAATAAGGTAAGAACACTATACATTTATATGTATAAATTAGTCCACATTTACTTTGAATCTATACTTATTTATAGGGTTATGCCACCTAAATCTGTAGAGTTTTTTGGGGGGATTTGCTTTGGGGACTTGGTTCTCATGGAATACTATCTTGAAACACTCTAAACCATCACATTCAAACATTTTAGGTTCTATTGGGTCTCAGCTTCCAACTGGAAGTTGGCAGTGCAAATTTTTTCTGATTGTTATGGTAAAAGATATATAGAAAGGTAAAAATTTCTGTTTTCAGATTTAGACAGTAGCACTCAAAGCCAATACTCTGGAACATGTTATCAGGCTTCAACTTCTTGAAAGCTCACAGAGCAAATAGTTACTCTGCTAATTAGCCAGTAAAGTGACATGACTGCCAGTCCAAGTAGATCATCAACTTAACTCACTGAGAAAGATTCGCCTGGATCTTGCTTTAAGCACTGTAATTTACAACAGTATACATAAAGCCCCTGTGAAGGGAAAATGCAAAATTTTCACAACATAAATCACAGCAAACTAAAGGGGAGATAAAAATTCATTAGGGGAGATAAAAATCTGTTAGCTCTCTTTGCATAATATTTTTGGGTGGTGGCTTCGATGCTATTAAAAGAAAATATTTAATCTATAAAAATTATGACATGAATTTCTTACTTTGAATTATGACTATTCCTGATATTTCATATTTTATTGTTCCCTCTTAACAGCTTTTTAAAGTGTTGTTGGCAAGGGGACTTTTCTCCATCCCTGCTAAAATATTTCAAAATGTACAGATAAGTTCAACCTATTTCTATGACTGATGTCGATAATTTGTTAACTATAAAGATAAAACTCAGAAGGAAACTAATCAACACAAGCTCTACTTTATAACTTTATATCTTCCAAGTTTCCCCAGAATATATACTAGGATGGTTATAAACTGATCTTACGTTAGCAAACATTAGTGCCCAAGACGTTGAATACTGTGTGATATGCTATCACAGTTCAGGTTCCTGAGGCAGCATAAGGACCTCTGAAGACATCTGATTATACCTACAGCTTATCCACGGAGAGAAGAGGACCACGGCAAACCGCACCTCCGCACCCGAGTGCCTGCTCTGGAACAAAAGGAACACATGCCTTTACCTTCTTCCTTTCTTCTCTTTGCTTCTTCTTCATTTCTTTCTTTGGCTTTCAATGCTTCATCAGCTTTCGCTGAAACAAAAACAACGAAATTTCTGCACTTATTTTATGCCTATATCACAAGTGAAAACACTGGGGGAAGGGAAAAGAAATTCACTATATATTTTTTGTGAAGTAGTCAGCAGAAAAAACCAAAATGGCTAAAAATCTGAGATATACCTTTCTTTATTCAGAATATTTAGGAGATTTATTTAGATCTCTGAAGCTTAGTTCAAGATAATCTCTGTACAAAAAAGGAAAATGAATTTAAGCAACATGAGCATGCTCAAACAACGGCACACAAACTGGGAAGAACTGTTGGTCATTAAAAGTCATCTGATTTGTCGTGCAATGCATGTGTTTTAAACTTTGGAGGAAAGTTCTGAAGCTACAATTCACATTTTAAATATAAGGAGCTTGCAATATCTTTGGAACAGTCTCAAATTAGGAAGCATATTATTTTTTTTCATTGCATATCATAGTAGCAGTTCTTTATTCATGTTATGACAGCATTTGGTAAAAAGAATCTTTTTCCCTCTAGAAACCTCTTTTCTTATTACTTAATTATCTACTAGTTGCTCAACTGCAGGGGTTTTCAAACACTTTACTACAGATGTTAAAGAAGATTAAAAATATACAGCACAGTAACAAGGGACTATCAATATAGTCTGTAAATTAATTAAATTTCTGTTCTAGCACATCATTTATTCCACAGCATTAACGTCTCAAAGGAGCGATTCTCCTTTATTGCCGTCTCACTGCCTGATGAGCGAACTAAGTGAAAATAAGTCTCTAATAGCATTATAGCTGATGAAATATTAAGTTAAAAAGTATTGCCTCGTCAAAAGAAAAAGAATCAAACCATGCCAGCATTAAACTTTGTATGAGCCTGTAGTATAATGATAACAGCAATGGAAACTGTGATTTAAAAAATGAACACCCCTATTCTTCAGCTTTTTGCTGTACGTCCTGTGCAAAATCAACATATCCTTTAGAAGTATAAAACTTGGCTTAAAAGAGGAATTTAAAGAAAATACACACCACATACGTAACTATTTTTCTTCAAAGTTTGATTTTTCTTCACTGTCAACATTGACAGTTTCTTAAAATATAAAATTTATACAATGGTGTTGTGAAGTGCTATATCCAATTACACAGACATCTGTTTCCATTTACAAGCTTTAATACCTTCTTAGACTGCATTTAAAGTCATGAAATATTAAAACTTTTATGCCACTCTGTATCATTGCAAGAATCTATTAAATTAGATAATAAAAACAAACCACCAGTACCTCTAAAGACTTTTACTTCATTTACACTTTATTCTCCCTGGTAGAAGGACAAGGATAATAGAAATTCCATTTAAATTCAATTTTGGTTATATGTGTAATTGTAGATATACCCCTTGAGTGATGTAAAATGCTCAGCTTATGTTTCTTTCAAATTATCCCGCTCAGATTCACATTCTACTCCTTACAACCATCTTCAATATGTATTAGCAGAGCTCATTAGACTGAAATTTAATAATGCAAACATCAGGTGGATTTCAAGAACCTCCATTAACAACGTAAGATGGATTGCTTATATATAGCTCTTGGGCCAACTGGGCACAATTTAAATTCAATAAACTACCCTGCCTAAATCTGATTTATCTATCTCACTATGCTAGTTTGTCCTTTCTTACTGATTCGTTGCTATACATGGACAATTCATTGGAATACCGTTTATATGTTTTTTTTTTAAACTGCAAATGGCTCTTGTGCTGTGGTTAAATGTTTTATGTAATTGAGCTGCATGCTGTCAATCAAGATTCCCAAGTATGTGAGAGTCTGTGTGTGTGTGTATAAATAAAAACTCTGAATTTGTCAAAAAACCATAGATGATAATTAATTTAAAAAGCACACATTTGAAAATTGTATCAATAATCGATATGTTCTCTACAAAGAATCTGAATGCACTCACTTGAAGAAAATTTGTTTGTTCAAACTGAGTCATTAAGATAGACTCCTCATCAATTATTAAGGAAATCTGGAAAAAACATTCATTTTTTTCTTTCTGACTGCTTTATGATTTCATTATTTAAATGTGAATAGGGAAGAATGTATGGTCATTCATACACGACATAGTTTGTCCTAAAATTTTTTATATTTTCTAGAAGGTAGCAGTTCCATTTTACAGAGGGGGATACTGAATCTCATTGTATGTACCAGAAAATTTGATACCAAAGAACACAATTGGTAAGAAGCAAGACCTATTCTTAGGATTCCTGATCATTCCCTTTGAACTTTCCAGCAGGATCTACTATAAAGCACACTACTTACCAAAAGTACTTACATCTTCTGTTAACCTTGTATACAACTTCTAATCCCTTGGCTCTTCCAAACTCCCCCAAACTTTGCTTCCTTGCCTACCCAACATGAACCCCAAGACAATCATTTCATTTCCGTGCTCATAAACACCCTCACTTCCCTGATTCTTTTGTTGTGTTGCCAAGCTGTTACAAACACATCTGAACATTTTTTTTCTATTTTTGCTGCACAGGTTCTCTACAAACAATATATAAATCTTATTGGCTCTACTAAAAACCAATGATTTAAAAATTAACATGGATCCTTCCATGTTGCTGCTTCTTAGTCAGCATCCATAATTGGTTTCCACTCTCAATTCCCACAACTTACTATGCTTTCTCCAAAACCAGTGCCAATAATCGCACACCAGTCCCCGACTCCCTTGTATTTTCACAGCCTCACTCCCATTCACCTCCAAACTTTTATGTTCATCAATCTTTCCTTCTTTGTTGCTTTGTTTCAGAAAGTAAACCCACCCCCTTGTGCTTTAGAACTCACTCCTTTCCCTATCCTTGAGCGTTCTGTTTCTTCAGGTTCAAACTCCCTCTTCTCTATCAGACTAAAAATACATTCAAGTCTCACGAATCCTGAACAATATTTACTCTTCTTTCAACCAAGTTACTGCCTTCTCTTGTTCCCAGTTAGATTTTGCCCCCACAGCTTTTGCAATGGTCCCTAAAAACTCACTAATAGCCAAATCTAATGGTTATCTCAGTTTTATCCTGTTATAGTCTCTCCTTTTACAAACAGCTAATCAACCACATCTTTATCAAAATTGCTCTCCTAATTCTGACAATTCTCTGTCAGTCTTTTTTGGCTGCTGTCTCTCTTACCCACCTTTTGCTTCTTGGAGTTCTGCAAGCAGTCTACAGAAGGTCTCAAACGTAACCCATGTGTCTGTCACAGCTCCAGTTCCAGCCCTTCTCCTGATCATCAGAACTCTTTTGCCAATTACGTTCTGGATACCTCCATGCAGATATTTCAAAATCGTGGCCATGAATGAACTCATAATCTTTCCCTCAAATCTAATCCTCTTCCCTTGCTAGATCCTATTTTCTGCCAAGTTGGAAACCTTTGTGACACTTTCCTACAAATCTCTCCTCATGCAGTACATCTGACTGGCAGTTCCATCAGATTCTACTCCACGGATTACCTCTAGAATCCATCAAGTCCTTTCCATTTCTATTACCAATATTCATGTTCAGGGCCCCATCTCTTTTCACTGTGATCTCTGTACTTTTAATCCTATTCCCGCCAATGAACTCTCATATTACCACGAGGGCAAGGAACGGGTTCCTTGTTTCGTATCACCAGCAGCAAGCACAGTATCTAGAACACAGGTGCTCAATAATTGTTAAATGAATGAATGTACCATTCTAAAACAGAAATATGATCATGTCACTCCCTGTTAAAACTAGCTCTGAAGGTGCCCTGTTGCAGATGTATATATATCTCCAATCTCCTTAGCATGCCATCTACAGCCCTTCACAGCCTGACTCAGTGTAACCTTCTAGCTCACTATTCATCACTACTCCATCATTGCTCCAAGGATACACGGCCTTTTGTTTGCATTGCCATGCCTCTGTTCTTGCTGGGATGCCTATCTCACTTTCTTGCTGAGAAAATCTTGCCAGAAAGTTTTAGTTCAAATGTCACCCTCTTTTGTGAAATCTTCCCTGAGCAAAACCCGTTGTCCCCAGGTGGATCTGAATGCTCCCTCCCTTCTTCTTAGGCACTTTAATATCTTCCTTATGAAATGTACTTCATTCCTTTATTAGAGGAAATAGTCTCCTTAAGAGCAGGGCACATAAGGAGGTGTGACAGACATCATTAGCATTCTCTTCTTCATGAGTCTTTAGCCAGACTACATTTTCTAGTCTCTCTCCCTTGAAGTTAAGTGTGGCCATTTACCTGAATTCAAGCCAATGGAAGGTGAGCATAACTGATGTGTATCATGTTTCCATATCTGGCCTATAAAAAACTCCCAGGCAATCTCCATTCTCTTTCCCCATCCACTGGCTGAACTGAAGATCCATGGAGGGTGAACCACAAGAGAAAAGGAAGCTGGGTCACTGAATTTCTGCAAGGACCAGTGCCTTCCTGATGACTTTATGAGCACAAAACAAAATTATATTGTTTAAGGTGCTGAAATTTTGGGGTTGTTGCAGCAGTTTGTGCACCTTGCCTAATATAGTAAGTGTTCAATGAATATTTCCTAAACAAATGAACAAAGAGGATTTTGAAAGTCAACATAAGTATTATATTGTTCCCTCTAAAGCGAAGCCTCCTTTCAGAAAAGAAGCCCTCTACGGCTACATCAGTCGGACGATGGAGATCAGAAGGGCAGCTGCAGAGGTGATGTGGGGCTAAACGGGGGCCTATTCAGTACATGTCCTCAACAACATGTTAGTAGCACTTATCCTCATCTTTACTGATTTTATTTAAAAAATTCCATAGGGATATGGCTTTTTAGATTATTGCAGCTGTTTGCGTAAGTTAGATTTTAAATGATTTGGGAAGGTACTTTATATACCCTATGAGAGGAAATCAATTGAATTAAGAATTGGGTAAGACTGCTAGAATATCCAACTCATCCCCTCCATTCAGCAAGGACTATATTAATACCCCCAGAGAAAACTTTCTTCTAAGAACTTCCTCCGGAAGTTCTTTTCTATATGTACTCCAGTCTTTGACATTGCACCACCATGAACAGACAAGAAATATTGAGGAATTCTTAAAAAACAGAAAGCAGATTGGATCAGATCTAGGGAAAAATGATGAAAGGAAATCACAGCTCAATCATATTCAGAAGACTACACAGACATCAGAAAAATCTAGGGATCCTTTAATTCCAGAATCAGTGGAGACCAAGCACAGGAGGGAGGCCTGGGGCAAATGGCAAACGGGGTTACAACAGGGGCAGCTGAGCAAAATGGCACCTCCCCTGCATGTGGTAAGAGGGATGTAGGCAGTGCTTGACCACAGGTTAAAGCAGCGAGTGTAGGGGGCGCCAGGACCAGCAAGGCCAGAACTGGTAACTACTGACCTCTAAAAGGGATGACAAGCTACTATTGTGTCCTTACCAGCAACAGATCTTGCCCTCTGACACAATCAAGGAGACTGGGTATAATGAGCTGAAGTGGCAGGATTACAGGGATTGTTAAATATAAAGATGAACAGCCAACCTAGAATTACCGGACATTCGAAGAAAACCAAACCCTTGAGAGACAAAACAAACAAAAGCAACACAAATAATAGCACTCTAGAACAATGAAGCAGAGAAATGAAAGTGAATAAGGCAAACAGAATTTTTTAGAATCAGTTTAAATAATATCTTTAAAATGATTTGAGAAGATACTAATTGCTTCTTGGAAATTAAATTTTGATCATCAAAATAGAATACCATACATGAACTGAAGAGCAGGATGAACATAGCTGAAGACCAAATGAGCGTATTAGAAGGTCTTACCAAGGAATTGTCCCTGAATATAGTGGAAAAGAACAAAGAGATTTACATATAAAAGTCAAGAGATGATATCATCATCAAAATTAACATTTATTGAAGGCTCACTGTGTGCCTGTGTTTGTATATGTGTGTTCATTCACTTAATTCTCAAATTGGCTCTATTTCCATTTTATAGAGAAAACTAAAGCACAGAGAAATAACTTTTTACTTCTAGAGTTACAAGCACAGAAGAAAGATCCATACGTTCTAACATCTATCTAAGAAGATATTGTGAAATACTACAAAGCCATTAAAAGAATGAGATACACTTGGATGTACTGACGATCTGGAAAGATCTTCAAGACAAACAGTAAGTAAAAAAAGCAGGTTGAATAACACTATATAGCATGACCCCATTTACCAAGCAAAACAAAGAACATGAGTATAGATGTAAACGCATGGAGAGCAGGAGGTATGCATGGAAAACTCCCAATTTACTTGCCTAAGCTCAAATGTGGCACAGCAGGTTTTCCACCCAAATCCAACTCTTTATTAACTTTATTTAAAAATATATATGTGCTCTAATAGTCCATCTACAAAGTTAAGAAAATTGTTCTCTCAAGATACTGAAATTTGGTGATGCTCTAATATAAATTTTGGAACTCAGAGAGAAAAGTTCTAATGAACTGTGAATAAAAACATCTAGCAAAATACATATTTCTGTTTATCATAATTCTTAGTGCTTTCCACACTAAGAAAATGACCAAGACACTAGAGGGCAGAGCTGGTCCCGTGGCCTAGCGGTTAAGTTTGCATGCTCCACTTTGGCGGCCTGGGGCTTGCCAGTTTTGACCCTCGGCACGGACCTACACACTACTCATTGAGCCATGCTGTGGTGGCATCTCACATAGACGAACTAGAATGACTTGCAACTAGGATACACAACTATGTACTGGGGCTTTGGGGAGAAAAAAATAAAGAGCTCAGGACCAATCTCTCCTCATCAAAAAAAAGCAAAAGCAAAAAAAGACACCAGGGCATTTCATAGGCACCACTGTGTCAAAATATTTTAAACAAGGATTGTAAAACAGGATGATTTGTAATGAGGACACCAGAATCATATCCAGCACTGTCCATCCCATCCTTTACATGTGTGTAGGCTTTAGTGAACTAGTAATCAAAATATATTTGAGAACATTTTCTGATATTTATGCCATGAATGGCACATCTGTATTCAGTTTAAATGTTGTCACATGCTTTAAAAAAGAAAAAACTGTGTGAGTAAAAGAGATACAATATAAACTAACAAAGTGTCATTTCCCAGAGAATTCTCAATACGGGTATTTTATCAAGATGCGTTACTGCTATGCATATTTACTGATGAAGAAAGAAAGGGCCGAAGAAAGTCAAGTAACAGCCAAATGACCAAGATGCAGAGCCTGTGAATTCTAGTTTAACGTTTTTTTTCGCCTATTTCTTACGTGTTCGTTCACTTGGAAACAAACAGTAACCACGAACGAGTTACTGTTTATGGAGAAACTTTTAACTGAATATCTTTATTCACACTCATGTGGAAAATCTAAAGAGGCCGCTTGCTTTGTAACAACCATTACTATATGCTTATTTGTTTCATATATTTAAAGTGGCATTAGAAAGTGTATCTAGAGAGTTTCTCTTCATAGTACTATGTTAAATCCCATAAGCATTTGGGTCTGAAGAAACTTTCAATAATTCTGAGATTTTCCTTCCCATTTTCCAAAATACAGTAGCTCACCCAAAGTGGTACGTTGGTCAGTGGTTCTATCCAGAGTAATTCTGATTCCAAAATGTTATAGTCCCATTCTTCAAAAATTCCCATGTCTCTGAAAAGTACCACTGCAGTGAAGGATGGCTCCATGGAAGCAAGCGCCTGAATAAAGGCACTACTGATTCTCATGTTATGTGTCTGTGAGAGACACAATTAGCGAAGAGGGAAAATATATTTACATTTAGGGTTTAATTTCCTTTGAACTTTTATGTTGGGGGTTAAGGTAGTTTTCATTTAACCTAGAAAGAAAAACCAGGCGACTGTGCATCTTAGCTCAGCTGGGCCAGGGTCTCTTTCTAGGTTTTAATGGAAAGGAGAGAGTAACAATAAGTGTCTGCTGGAAGAGGCACAAAGGTATAAATACCAAATCAATTTTCCAAATTTATCAGCCCATCTGGTAGAAAGCACTACTACTTTTTGATATTTTTTATGTCTCAGCAGGAAAAAAGTGTCATTGTTAGTAGGGAGAAAATAATTTTTAGTTATTAGCTTCTTAAAAAAAAGGTGATGGTCTGTGTTATATGAGAAGAAATTTATAAAGATACGTGACAAATGATAAAATTTTGGATTGAGGAGGGGAATACATGTCTCAAAATAAATATAGATTCAAAAACTTGGTTGATAAAGTCATGAAAATTCTGAATTCAAGGAAATGCAATCACTGGGAACAACAGAATTTCAAAAACCTGATTTTTCTTTAAATATTTAAAAACAGCAAACCCCAGAGATTTCCAAAGATCTACATTTGAACTTAACAACAGAAAAACCATTTCGACAATACTAAACTTCTATTAGATAAGAAACAGTTAAGCCTGACTTTCAGAGAGGAAAACATTATAATTAATATAAAAAATGTAATATTAAAAAAAAACAATCCTAATAGGCTGTGATCTTTAAGACTTTCTCAGATATTTTTGCAGGATTTTACCTGCAGTTTTTGCACTTATCTAGATTTCAGCCTAACAGATAACCTAAAACCCCACTACTTAACACTATTAAATTCATTTGTAAATTTGCATGAACATAGCTGTTGCTTCTGGATATTTAAACAGTATATAACTATGGTCATAATATTAGCTACCCTTGGTGCCTCTGTCTCCTTCTTTGCACACACAGCGTAGAAGTGAGAACCATTAATTATAAGTTCTTATTTCCTACCAACTTGTATCATTAATAAATACAAGCAATACAAATGCACACTAAAAACATTTAGTCATGTTCAATATTTGAAAAGATTATTCTGAATCAGCTCCAACACCATAACGGTCATGAGTAACTACAATTGGAAAAACTATTTACAAGGGGCCGGCCCGGTGGCGCAGCGGTTAAGTTCGCACGTTCCGCTTCTCGGCGGCCCGGGGTTCGCTGGTTCGGATCCCCGGTGCGGACATGGCACTGCTTGGCAGCCATGCTGTGGTAGGCGTCCCATGTATAAACTAGAGGAAGATGGGCACGGATGTTAGCTCAGAGCCAGGCTTCCTCAGCAAAAAGAGGAGGACTGGCAGTAGTTAGCTGAGGGCTAATCTTCCTCAAAAAAAAAAAAAAAACCACACACAAAAAATACTATTTACAAAATGAAATTGCAATTATTGCATAGCCACTGGAAAAAAGAAAGAAAAGAAAAAAGAAAGTCATTATTATCAGTTAATGTTCTAAAACCACTAATTTTGCCAGATCACCATACATGCAGGCTCTTTTTCATTAGTTCCTTCATCTGTTCATTCAAAACAGACTAAACAGATGATAGAAAATGCCACAGCAGCATGCTGTACCTTAATCACTGAGCTAAGTGATGAGGACTGAGAGATGAACAAGTTCACAGACTAGAAGGGGAAATGTAACAAAACACACACACACTTGTATACGAGTACTTGGGAAGTAATGAAAGAAGGAGATACAGTCAGGGAAGACTTCTGGGAGGAGGTGAACCTTGAGTTGCCTCTTGTAGGAAACTAAGTGTTAGCCAGGAGGACAGGCCAATCATTTGGTTCCTGAAGTCTCAATACACAAGCTCAGTTATATTTTCTGTTTTATAATTATATTCCAGTCCAGATGCGCCTTGGAATAAACAGCAGTAGAAAGCCAGGAAGTGTGCTGTCATAGAATCCAAGGGACATCTGACCAGGAACAGTGCTAGTCCCCAAAGGGTGCTGTCTACTGCCAGGGAGACCATATGCAAAAGGACCACAAGTCAAGAACGAAGAAGCAGCACGCATCATCCGCACTGCAGTCAAATTCTCAGAAAATCCTAAATGTCTGGAGCTGGGAGGAGGCTTGGAGCCCCTCAGGCCCAGGACTGCACACAGCGTTTCCAGGGAGCACTGACTTCTTGTGATTCTCCATTTGAACGAGGCTCTGCAGGGGAATAAGACTGGGCCACACAACCCTGAACCCTCCCTCACGGAAAGCCACATGCTCACTGACAAATTTAAGGCTCTGAGATATTCTGCAGTTAAAAAAACCTGTTTAACTTAGTTTAGCCTGTGTTTTCCAAATTTATTTTACCAAAGACTCTTTTCCTGTAATATAAACAAACAAGGACTATACTTTAAGAAATGCTAATCTACTCCCTCACATCAATACACTTTCTTTCCCTAACTCAGATTCTAAGAGGTATAAAGGATATTTCATCATTTAATATTTTTTCTTTCTTTCTTTCTTTTTTTTTTTTAAAAAAACCCTCCCATTTGGATATTTGGAGACAGGAACTATTATTTCCAAAGCATAATTATTCTGAAGTCTGGAAATGATTTTGTATCATCTCATGCTTTAACTTACATATCACTCAAAAGATCATTTACATTTATTTCTGAAAATTGTTAAAATAGTAATAATGGTAGTGATGTTGAAAAATTGTGGATTCAATGAGAATGACAAATGGAAAATTATAAAATGATATGGTATCTTTTAATTCTTTCCTACTTTTTTAGCACCAATGTGGGCGTATAAATATTTGGTACATATTGAATGATTTGGGTTTGTTTGCTTTTACATAAAAATTCCCTTTTGTATATTTGTAATGGTTCCCAAAGTAAAAGCTTTTCCTTTCACTACTTTATCCTATGTCATGTCCTCTGGATTTCCTCTTAATTCTTATCCCCCTAAGTGGGCTTAAAGATTATCCAAACTTGCAAGGATTTACTTTATGTGCCCTTTCTTTTTATTCTGCTGGAGAATTTTCTGTCATTTATTAGAAAAGCTTTGATGATCAATTCCACTGCTGAGTGATACACTAAGTATGCCCAACAGACGTGCTGTCTAATGCAGCTGTACACAACATATTTTAATGTTTTTCACTTGAATAGGCATTTTTCTTCCCAATGCTCCTGCTAGAATCCATGAGCATTCCAATGTTGAGGAAGGAATTAAATAGACTTAATTACAATTGGAGGTGAAAAAGTGGATAGCTAATAATCTCCTTTTTAATGGGTAAAGTCTTTCTGCCCATGCTGATATTTCTCTTCTCCAGTTGGGTTGATGACTGATGCTTCCCCAACCTCCCATTTTGTAACCTGAATACGCTGCTTAGCCACAGTAATTAGGATGTCATTTACTAAAATCAAAGAGTAGAAGTTTAAAAAAATTGGGAACAATCAAATAACAACAACATGGGGATACAGAACTGCTGTGATGTCTAGCTTCTCAAAGAAAAGCAGTACCAGATTTTTTTTTTCTTTCTTACAGAATGCTGATAGAGAAAATAAAAATAACTTCATCATTCTGCGTTCCTTTGACTTACTGCACATCCATCAACTGGACGTCCGTTTGAAGTCAGTTGGCCACCATTATAACCCCCACTCCAAGAAAGACGCTTCAGCATTTCAGAAAAACTCAGGTTTGGAGCTAAAGAACTACTCCCCTCAAAAGGAGTCACATCCAAGACTCCGCTAAGTGATTTGTCACGCTCATTCTTTTCAGTAACTCCCAACACTTTATCAATATATATTTTTAAAGAGTAACTAAAGGTAAGCAATCCTTTAAAAATAAGCACCAAAGTCCAGAAATGACAATGCTTAATCACATGTCAGAAATCAAGGATGAGATGCAATAGTTTGCCATGTCAAAAAAATTGTCATATTTCTTTTTCCTAATTTTTACTTTATTCTCACATTACAAAGGGTGTTTCTTTTTTTTAAAAAAAGAATTATATATTTTTATTTATATCATTTGTTTTCATGGCTTCAACTCCTGAAGGGAAAACAAACACTTATGCAAGGCTCCTATGTGCCGGTCACTGTGCTAAGTGTTGTAAGATACAGCTATTTCACATAACCCTCAAAAAGTTTCCGAGAGGTTTAATAATTTGCTCAAGGTCACATACCTAAAAATGGGTGTGTCAAGAATTATAACACATTTGTGTGCTCTTCTTTTCATTATACTGTAATGACTTTTTAAAAACTGTGTGGGAAATAACATAAATCTAATTCTACTAGTGCTTCTAAATAAAGGACCTTAATTTATTCTTTTTTAGTTAAAGTTTAACTATAAAGTCAGAAAGATCATGAGTAAAATGCCACTGTAAAATAAGTCATGAAAGTAAATAATTTGGTATGAAATTGCCGCGCTATTAATAAATATTTTGAAGTTGACTGTTTTCTTTCAGGAATATGAAATGCTCAATATTTAAGTGCATGCCATGATTTTGGTTGCCTCTACTTGAGAGACTCATCTTTCAGTCTGAGGCCAATAGCTGGATTTCAGTGCTTTAATACATACATCTCTATACTAAAAATGCTAACACCTCTGATAAAATGCAGACTTCCACTGCCGAGTCCACAATTTTCCCCAAAGGAGCTTTCTGCTATGTCCTGGTTTAATCATGTTAAAAGTATGTTTTAAACGTACTTTTTATATACCGCATTCTGATAGGGGGAGTTGTATTACTGCCCTACTAATTGCAATGCCCCTACTATGTTAAAGAATACTACAAATACAATCCAAAATTAATAACGCTTTGTTGGATGACAAACTGAAACACTCTGGAGGTGTGACCTCGTTTTGGAACAATCTCTGAGCTTTCTACTCTCCCAGATGCGTGAAAATTAGGCACATAATGAAACTGTTGCATTTACTCTTCAGGGTGAACTGTAAGCTGGACAATGTATGACCTTTCATCAGCCTGTTAATGAAGAGGCATGTTCGTTTCTCTCCAGTGATACGTGAACTAAACAACAGCAGTGGCAGAAGGGAGAAAAGATAAAGAAAATTGGCATCTCTTAAAAATCATAGTCATGAGCTCTACCAATGCTCAGGCAACTGAATTCAGCCTCAGACAGAAACAACTGAAAACAAACAAGTTGCAGATCATAGAAATAATAAGCCAGAATTTTCCTGGATTAGAAAGGAATAAGAAATGTAAGAAATATATAAGAAATTTAAGATATATGTAAGAAATTTCAAAAGTGTTTCAGTTTCTATTTTGGGCAAATTTTTACTTTGTCCACGTACTTCATTAATAAAGACACTACAAATAAAAACACATAGGGTTTCAGCATTCTTTAAACCGTTTTGATGATAAAAAGATATTTATATCTATACATTTTTATAGGCAATAAAAAATAAACAGAGGAAATTCATATATTCAGGAAAACAGAAATATAGCATTCTTTTGAAATTTTTCTCTTATTTCAATTCTTATATGGCAGTGTTGAAACAACGGAAATATTTTCAACAATATCACAGTTTAAAAGCAGAATCAAAGAAAATAATATAATGAAGATCTTAGTTACAGCCATTCTGTTAGCCTAAAATGGTGAGAATACGTCCTCCAAAACTGGAATGCAGTACCCACCAATCCTGTGTTTAAAAGCAGACACTACTAGGGGCCTGCCTAGTGGCAGCGTGGTTAAGTTTGTGCATTCTGCTTCAGCGGGCTGGGGTTTGAGGGTTCTGAATTCCGGGTGGGGACCTAGCACCAGTCGTCAAGCCACACTGTAGCAGCATCCCACATAAAAGAGAGGAAGACTGGCACAGATGTTAGCTCAGGGCTAATCTTCCTCACACATACACAAAAGAGAAAAACAAAACAGACACTACTAGTGATTTTCCAGTCCCATTATTAATCATTATCAATATTTTGTAACCTCTATTTTGTTACTGCATATTTTCAAGTAGGTATTAAGTTATCGTACTTTTATTTAAGGTGGTGGTTCTCAAACTCTAGCATGTATTATCATCACATGGAAAGCTTCTTAAAACAGAGATCCCTGGCCCAAAGTGGGCCCAGGTTTTGCTTTTTTGTAAATCTCAACACAATTTTTATTTAGAAACATAGAATTAAATTCATTTTATCCCAATATTTTTTTTGGTGGACCCATGAGTTACTCAGAAGGATGTTTTAAAAATTGCAAACTATTTGGTGTTCTTTATTTATAATGAGGTCTAATTTAATTTCATTTTGATCAAAGGAAGTAATGTATATGGTAATTCTTGATATATGTTTAAATTTGCTTTATTAATTAATATATGGTCAATTTTGTAAATGTTTAGTCAGTACTTGAAAAGTATATATATTCCCTAAATCTTGAGTTCAGGGTCTTATATGTGTTCACCACAGAAAACCTGTTAGGTTACTGTTGTTTTGTTTAATACATCTCCGATCGTGGTGGCAGGATTCAATGTTTATCCTTGCAATTGTGTCAATATTTATTTTACATATTTTGAGACTATGTTATCAGATGCATACAAATCAGATGCAATCATTTAATGCAAATCAGATATGATACAGTATGCTCTGAAGAAAGGACTTAAGAGTTTAATGAAGTAAACATAAGGCATAAAACAAATCAAAATGATCCATAAATAGAAAATATATTTTTACCAAAAAATTGAGGCATCCCAATGGAGGGTATGCTGAATCAAGATTCAAGAGGCCACGTTCTTATGCTAATTAAACAATTATCCTATTAAGTAAGTTTGAAGAAGCGCTTGAGTAATCCCAATTGCAAAACGTAGATAATATTATCAACCTTTCTCTTCTTTTTTAGGACCAGATAAGAAAGGATTGCCACATGGGCAAGATATGGGAAAAATCGTTTTTTCTCATTCTGTCAAGCGAAGAGTATAGATTTTCAAAAATATTTTTAATGGAGTTTGTCTCTCCAGCTCATCACTTTAACCCCAGCATTCAATATACTGCTATAGAGTAGATGCTCAATAAATATATGCCTCAAAGAACAGTGATAAGAAGCCAAGAAATAAAAATACACCTTATAACCCAGGCTTAGAGAAGCAAAGAAATGGAGAGACTTATAGAGAATGGCTTAATGATTAAAACAAGTTTTGAATAATTTTGGTTGGTTTAGTGAAGGCACTCCCGGACCAACTCCTTCTCCTTGTCTAAAGACCCCCTGAGGACTCGAAGAACGCAAAGACATTCAGACTACTTTTCTGAGGTGTTTTTGACTTGGAACAGTATCACTTTTGCAACACAGGCTCAGTGGGAGCCACCATCTTCCCAAGAAAGCGCTCTCAAAAAGTGGTCAGAAAATCTCATTTTCCTTAGCATCACCCACAAGATCCTTCAGCAAGTAGCCCCAATCCATATCTCCTAGTCAGCCCCCACTCCATCCCCTATCTCCAAACATGAAGAACTTACCCCAATTTGGTTAAGACACCACAGTCTTTCACAATTCTGTGCTTTTTTGTGCCCTAGTTTTGGAAGAGTTTGCTTGTTATTTAAATGCTACACTTGATGAGCATCCCTTCCTAACTCTAGACAGAGCTGGCTGCTCCTGTAGTGCCTGTATTTTGGCATTCACCATATTATACTGTAATCATTTGTTTAATGATGTATTTCTTTCCTTCTTTTTTTGGGGAGGATTAGCCCTGAGCTAACATTTGCTGCCAATCCTCCTCTTTTTGTTGAGGAAGACTGGCCCTGAGCTAACATCTGTGCCCATCTTCCTCTACTTTATATGTGGGATGCCTGCCAAAGCATGGCTTTGTCAAGTGGTGCCATGTCTGCACCCGGGATCTGAACCGGCGAACCCTAGGCTGCCAAAGTGGAATGTGCGCACTTAACCACTGAGCCACCGGCCGGCCCCTGTTTAATGTATTTCTTATTCACATGCACATCCTCAAAACTCAGTTCAGTGCCAATGAATATTTACTAAATTAACCTGTAACAAATCATTTTCAATTTTTCAAAAAAGGAAAGAATACACTAACAAGAAAATGAGCTATATATAATAGCTGAAAACATTAATAGCTTCAAAACAGCAAAATAGGAATTACTTATATTGATGTCTGGTTACATATAACACACTACCCTGGGAATTTGGTATAATAATATATTGTGTCAGAACCCCATCCAAAAGGTTTTGGAACTGGAAGATATTTACTAGAATATGATATCTTCTATAGCATTATCTATTAATGAAATGGTTATAATCAGGACATAATGAATTACCGAGAGGTACTGTAGCAGAGGGGTTAAAGAAACAGATTCTAAAGGCATACTGTCTAGGTTTGCACCCTGGCCCTGCCCATTACTAGCTCTGAGACCTAGGGCAATCATCCTACCTTCTCTGTGTCTCAGTTAATCCATCTGAAAATAGTATTGATAATAGTACTTCCTTATAAGCCAGAGGGTTGGTGTAAGGATTAAATGAGTTAACATATGCCAAGCACTCAGAACAGTACATATCCCAGGGTAGACCGGCAGCATCTAAGGGTTAGTTATTATATTTATGTAAATATACAGTACTATCTACACACTCTTACAGATATTAGTATTTACCTACAGTAATTATTAATATAAAAGTATACATGCATCTGTAGTATTTATGATATAACTTATACATTTTAAACCTATTTACAAGTTTTTAGTAGTGAATCCTTCCCTCGCTACAAAATTTCATTTAGAGCATCATGCACTAAGTATATGCAATGTGGTTTCTTTGATATTTCTGAGAAATTGCATAGACTATAAAATGGGCCTACTTTAAACTGAGAAAGAGAATGTCTTTTATATATATATATATATGTATGTATGTATGTATTTAAAGTTCCTGCATTTGCTGTGTCACCTAGAAATTTAGTTCTGTATTTCATCCTTGCCCTACCTCCATTCACAGCACTATACATTCACAGCACTATACAATGCAAACTGTTAACTGCTTTGTAAGCTCCCCCAGGACGGCGCTGCCTATGATCCTGGTCCACGTTAACTCCTCCTCTTAGGACTGAGAGGCCTGTACTGATCTCCCTAGCATAGCCAGTTGGATATGCATCCTTCTTCTGCACTCGACTGCCAACTCCTGGAGGTAGGATAGCTTACTGATTTTCATAGAGTGTAGTACCACACGAGGTGCATCAGCTCCTAAATGTTTACTGAACTGAAAATTAACACACAAAATAATGATTCTGAGGAATAGTAATGTATTAAAGATTTAATTCTGTTCAGGTTACTTAAAGATTTTAGGAACATCCATGACAAAAAAGGATATTCTGATTTATGAGCATCTCAGAATATTACATTAATCAGCACATTCCATTCTAGTCATATGAATATTAGTCTTCCAAATATAAAATCTGGCATAACTCCTCAAAACTTCTAATTTAAAGATTAGTGTGATGTGCATTTATTCATATCTGCAAACATATATAAATACGCCTATCCACATTCTGAGAGTGAACCCTTCCCATACCAAAAAATTCATTTAGGGTATGATTCAATATTTAGACTTAGATACTTCAGAAGGTTCCCCGTATAACATATTTAAGAGCAATCAACAAAAATTTTGAATTTCCATAATAACCACATGTTGTCAAATAAAAATCTTCAGAACTAGGGTTACAGTCACCAGAAGTCCTCTACTTCCTCATGCACAGCCAATTGAGATACACAGGGAGAAATTTTCTCCCATTTGGATGAATTATTTTTCCTGATTTTTTTACAATAGGTACTTACTATTCTATCAACACGAAACAACGACACTGACGATAGCATTCTTACTTTATCTTGTACCAGCATTTTGAAAGCATGATCTTGGAATTTAATAATATTATTAAAGATGGATACCTACAAGTGAAGCAGCTGAATGCTCACGTAGTGTTAGGAAAACATCAACATAAAACCACGCCAAGTTTGCACTTCAAACATTTGAAATACACATATAAAAAACAGATACTTTAACGTGCTGTTATTTCATACAAATCAGTAGATAGCATTTTCATATATAACAATATCATTTTCATTTCAAATCTCTGTGGCACAAATTATTTTGCAAATATTTTTGATTTATGATAAAAGATAACCTCATTAAAGAAAAACATCAGTATATTTTATCATAAAAGGCTAAATAAGTTTGAGACATTTAAAATATTTTATATAAAATCCTGTCTGATTTCATACTATTTTCAGAATTTTGAACTTTTCTCTAGACTATATTGTTGTCTTGTAAAGTGTCAGATTTACAACTGAAAGACTGTAATTTAAAAACTTTTACCCATTTATTGTATTTTGTTCAAGGCAAAACCTTCAGAGATTAAGTGAGCAGAACCATTTGTGTTTTTACTAATAATATTTCAGTCTTGAAAATTTTATAAACCAAAATGCGATGGCTACATCAACCTGTGTGGACTTAGATTTTTAGATTCTTCTCCTTTGTGAATTTCTTATAGGCAAAATATAGGCATAACAAATGGCAGCCGAGTGTACAGCCTGCCGCAAATTAAATGTACTGTAGGAAATAGACAGCACCTGAATTTCGCTAGGTGGCGCAAAAAGAATAATTTATCTTTCTGCTTCTCCTGCAGTCTGTGGGAATGTTAACAAATGGAATGACAGAGGACAAAGTCCTCAACATCAGTGTTTGTAGAATTCTTACCTAAACTAGACTACTTTTATCTATTTATTCTAGAATTTAATTCCTTTATTATAATAAAATAATTTTTAGCATAAAGGAAACTTTAGCACGATGGATGATTTTCTATTTTTCCACTGGCTATTTTGAACACTGAAATAAACAGGCTTTTAGGGAAGACACTGTGCAAAAAGTAAGTAAATCAAATGGCACTACTTTATTAAAACCTTATCTGAAAGCATCATCTAGCTAGAAGTGAAAACTGCCAGCAAATTACTTCTTTAAGCTGTAAAAACATAATATGTGATTTTATAACATGCAAAATTTTAGAAGTTCTCATATGAAGATTTTTAAGCCTCCTAGAGTGGAATTGAAAGGGAACGATGTAGGAGTCAGAACAGGATTCTAGTTCTAGCTTAGCAATGATCTGATTCTCATTTGTGCCCTGGGCGCAGTTTCCTAAACATTCAGCTGACAGAGTTGGATTTGATTAGTTTTAAGATCCTTTGGGGTTTCAGAAAAATCATTCTAGACACTCTAAAAATGAGTGACGATATATTCTGCCAAGAGAGAACTTTATTTTATGTAATATTTTTCTAAGAATAAAGTTGCAATGTATATTTTGCTTTAATGGGGTCAAACCAAAGATTAAAATCTGAATAATCTTAATAGATACTAGAGCCAATAGTGAGTGAAGGCATGACTGAGATCATGAATCCATCTAGCAAACACTGTATCTAGAGACATATTTGTTCTTCTCTTTCAGGATAGATCAACTTTTAGAATATCTTTTAAATACGTACGTAGATTTACGTTTCAAACGTTATTATTCACTGTAGTTTTATAAACGTAGGGCTCTAACTGCAATACATTCAGAGCTTCCCAATCATCGGGCCACAAATCAGCCATAGGTGTGCGGAAACCCTGATCCGCTCGCCCGCAGGCGACCAGGCGGGGCCTCAGGGGCCGGAGCTCCAGGGCCAGGAGACTCTGGAGAGGAGCAGCCTCGGCAGCTCAACCCGGCGCCAACCAAACGCACTCCTCCTGCGCGTGCCGGGTGAGAAGGGCCGAGAGGCACTCGACGGTGGCATCTCTGGTTTTTCTTCATTTTCTGTATAGTAAACTACTTTTCTTTTGGAAAACATTAACACGTCTCCTTTAAACTTTGGAGTGAAACTTGGAGCCTCTTAGAAAGTTTTCAATAATTACATAATTTCTAGCTGAAATTAATTTCACAAAACAATATGAATACTGATGACTAATAATTACAAGGCATTTTAACAGATGGAAAAATATGTATAGTTCTTGTGTTAAGTAAGCTAATTTATCTAAAACCTATTTAATAGTAAGCAAACACATCATTATGTATGTCATATACTATGTTCTTGGCTCATCAATTTTAACATTGAATTAAACTGCTACAGATCTTTTTGTGATCTTTTTTCTATGCTTCTAATACAGGTGACTAAATATAACCTACAAGAATAAAGGTATATAATAATTTTGAAAATTATTAATTTGTGAAGCACCATATGGGCATATAATTATGCAGGATGGATTTTTTTGTTGTTAGTTTGAAAACATATTTTGTAGGTAACCATAGTACATATATAAAGACTCTCACTTTCTGTATGCATGCGTGTGTTATTTCTAGGAACATGTTTTTATTTGATCCCTAAGACGGAAGCTGAAGTCACCGCTATGGATGATGTAAAGGGTACAACGCCTGGCATTAGGAAACACGTGACATGCTATCTCTTAGGCTAGTACGTATTTCAGGGATAATAACAAATCTAGAAACAGTACATGGAAAAACTGTGTTAATCTAAAATCGCCACAAAAAGCTTCAGTTCTGCAAAACCATGAAAGCTAATCTCAACTCAAAATAAGTTAAATATTAAGCAAACTTCTCTAGAGGAAGAGACTGCAGATAGCTTTGTCAGTGTTATGGTAAAGATTAACATTCTAGTCATAGATCTTTAAGGAAAAAAAAGTATACCAAGGAGGGACAATGGCTGCTGGGAAGCAGAGGCAAAAACTGACAGAGAAAATTCAGTAATAGCAACCAGGGCACCCCTCCCCAAAGACGCCCTGATGTCCTGGTTACTGCCTACTGTATTAAGACTGCCTTTCTCATCACTTAATGCTTATTTTCATCACTTTGCTTAAAATATTGATAATCAATTAGGGCTACGTCTGTTTTGCCACAGAATCTGTGTCACAGTCTATCAGACTGTCAGGGCCAATTCAATCCTCATTCAAAGTTAATTTTTTCTTCATAAATCTGCCTTTGGAGGAGTCATTAGGCACAGAACATAGCCGGAGGTGCAATCACCTATTCTCTTTCATTAGTGGCAGGCAGAGAAGGTGAGGGAGATTATTAGAACTTTGGAATGATCACAAAGCAGCGTGCTGCCTGTCAGATCCCCCCAACATTTAATTCATCTAGCCAACTCACCAGCACCCTTTGCCAACAGTTTTAAATGGACATTATTCATGAACATCTGTGACATGCTGAATATTCTGAACTGGAAATGATGAAAAAGCAATGCCCCTTTTGACTTTAAAATTAATTCTATGGTCAAAACAATTAAGAATATAACAAACATGTTTTGTGATGTTATTTTTAGTCATCTAAGATACATTTCAGAAGCAAAACAATTTATTAAAGCTAACAATACACGAATATATAAGGGAAAATTAATACAAAAAATTTCTCTATTAAGCAATTTTTTTAAAAGCCCATTTTATCTACATTAGGGATGACTAAGATTTTTTTCTCCAAAGGTGGATTTAAAATTTAAATGTTTGTTTAATGTGAATATCTTGTTTAGCAACATACTACGAAATAAAAAGAATACAGGGCCAATTTAGATAAAAATATTCTTTTTGAAATTTTCGTAGCTACCGTATTTTTTTACACCACAAATGTAGTTATAAGAGGTGTATTGTGAGTAGAATGTTGATAGAGAAATTTAGCATAATAAAGAAATAGGCCAAATAACTAAGCAAAAAAGAAAACTTTTTAAACAACTCATTTTCATTTTAAAAGCCACCATTAATTTAATTTTTTCAATGAAAAGAAAATCTGGATTGTTTAAAATGCTCTGTTCTTTAGAGTGTCTCATCTCGTATAATACGGAATAGAGAAATTACGTTAGTTGCTAACTTAGAGACTAAAGAAGTACCTTGCTAGACACACTTTTTTGTGGATATTTATCTATAAGTTATTTAAACATTTACTCAGAACACCAAGCTGATTACACCAAGATTTTAAATGCTATTATCAAAATCACCATGTTCTAGCATCATAAAACAATTTTTATTAGAGATTAGCCTCAGGAAATTACTGGAGAAGCATTTTCCAAACTGTGTTCCACACAGAGGTGCTAAAAAAAATTCTGTAGTCAAATACATGTAGAAAATATTTGGTTGAACAATATTAACTATTCTTTTACTGCAGAACTCATCAGAACCTAAATATGCTAACGTGTTGTGTCTCTCTGTGAAGGAGATACTGTGTGGTGATTCTCAAACTTATTTGACCATGGAACCATTTTTTGACATCACCAGAATATCAACAAAAAGTATTCCTAACCTTCCCAGGTTAAGTGAACTGTTTCTCTTCTGTCCACACTGGCTCTGATCCTCTGCATCTCACTTATTTAAAACATGTCTCCTGAGCACATCCTATAGACCAGGCACCGTGGTGGCAGATAAGGTTATAACGGTGAACAAGACACTGACCTCAAGCTGCCCACAGTCTGGTGGAGAATACAATTTATTTATTTGTAGTTCTGTCTTCCCACTATGAGCAATTTGAGAATAGGGAATGTATCTTATCCATATCCATGTCTCCACAGTGCCTAGCAACTGGTAAACAGTAGAAGCTCAAGAAATACTTGTTAAATTGAAGTAGAATTTCCTTTTTCCTAGATGGTTACAATGACTTCATACTGGTCTGAATACCAGTTCCTCTCCACTACCCCTTGCCTTTCCTCTCTCCAAAGTTAGTATCCACCCTACCCAATAATGTACATTAGTTATATTATGTGATATGAAGTTGGCGAGAAGCTAAATTCTAAGGAAAAACACAATAGTAAGCAGGACTGGCACACTAGCTCCAGTTTAATGGTAGTTGCTGTCTTGGGTTCTGAGTTGAGAAGGACTCTGTTGCTTGTCTGGGTTCAGGGGGAAAAGTATCATGATCAATTACAAATGACTGCCATCCTTGCTTTTAAAGGTTTTCCATTTTGGAAAGATTCATAATGAAAAGAGTTTCAATACAATAATCAGTACTATGACACTGCTACTGCTACTCTGCTGCGGCCACCACCATCACCACCACACAACAGAACCACCACCACCACCGTCACCACCATGCAACAGAACCACCACCACCACCATCACCACCACACAACAGAACCACCACCACCACCGTCACCACCATGCAACAGAACCACCACCGTCACCATCACCATCACGAAACAGAACCACCACCATCACCTTCACCATCATGAAACAGAACCACCACCATTACCACCTTGAAATAGAAACATTACCATCACCAAGAGAAACTTCTCTAGATTTTAAGCCAAATGGATTTTACACAAAAAATTGGATACTTTAAAAATTGCTGAAAGGACTGAAAGTGGGGCTCTTGGCTGGGCCTCCAAAGATGACACCCAAATCAACACTGTCAAACTAGCCTGCCAGGGAGCTGCTCTCCCAGCACAGGCAGAAAGGTGAGAATTCAGGAGACTGCCACTTGAACTGAAAAGTTCAAGATGACCCCACTCTAGCTGTAAATCAGGAAGCCACCCCTGCACCACCTCCCAGTCTGCACAAAGCTAGTGACTACACACTGGAATGGGGACACAGCTGGAGCGCAGCCCAGATCGCCACAGCTAGGCTTGCCAGCAGCAACAGCCTGAAGCATCAGGAAGGACAGCCTTCGCAGCACTTCCATTTTCAAAATTCCACATGAATACATCTAATTGGTGGAATCTAATTCATATCTAGAATCTTAGATGCAAAGGATTCTAGAACATGCATGTTTTTGCTGTACAGGAAAGCAGACTAGAAAAAAGTTAGAATAAACGTTATGTGCCAACTCAACATTCATTGAACCCTTAATATGTGTCAGGCATCTTTCTAAATGTTTTACATGTAGGGCTGGCCTGGCAGCATAGCGGTTAAGTTTGCATGTTCTGCTTCGGCGGGCCGGGCTCACTGGTTTGGATCCCTGGTGCGAACGTGGCACCGCTTGTCAAGCCATGCTGCGGCTGGTGTCCCACATATACAGTAGAGGAAGATGGCCACGGATGTGAGCTCAGGGCCAGTCTTCCTCAGCAAAAAGAGGAGGATTGGCAACAGATGTTATCTCAGGGCTAATCACCCTCAAAAAAACCCCAAAAGTAAATGTTTTACATGTATTAATTCATTCGATGCTCACTTCAATCCTATATGGTTTTTTTTTTAAAGATTTTATTTTTTCCTTTTTCTCCCCAAAGCCCCCCAGTACATAGTTGTATATTTCTTGTTGTGAGTTCCTCTAGTTGTGGTATGTGGGACGCTGCCTCAGCGTGGTTTGATGAGCAGTGCCATGTCCACGCCCAGGATTCGAACCAACGAAACACTGGGCCGCCTGCAGCGGAGCGCGCGAACTTAACCACTCGGCCACGGGGCCAGCCCCAATCCTATATGGTTTTTATACTCATAGTTAAGGAAACTGAGGCACAGAGAGGTATGCCACATTGTTCAGGGTCACACAGTTACTAAGTAAGAGAGCCAGGATTCAAAATCAGGTTGTCTGACCCCAGAAGAACCTCTGCTCTTCATTAGGACTCTGTTTCCTAAGAGTAGGAGCTTTGTCTCCTTAACAGACTCCTGAAGAGAACAACATGAATTTATTTTCTATTCCGTTTTTTTTGGTATTGATCAAACAGGTGTGTGTTACCACTTAAAATTTGTTTAATGAGTGGCATTTCAAAAAATCAGTAAGCTAAAGATGGCTAGAACAATCTGGCTGGAGGCTTACTAGATTTCCATATATGCAACACTGAGAGTGGAAGTTTGACTCCTTCCCTGAAGGAAAGCAGAATAAGCAATACTGTCATTCTAGTTAGGGTGAAAAAAGACTTGAAATATAATGTTCCAAATGGGAGATGATGTCAAATGCTTCTGTACCTGCGGTTTCATAGAGAGAAATACTCTGTATGCAGAGAGAAATACAGCAGTATACTTCAGGAACCAACAAGAGTTTGACACTCTCTGATGCAGTAACTTCACTTCAAAAATGTAAATCAAAGAAGTTTAAAATGAAGAAAAAATGCAGGAAGATATTCATTGAGCATTATATAATAGAAAAACCAATAATATAAATAAATATTCATCTAGGCAAGTGGCTAATATACTTTCTGGACAAATATTATATAGTCATAAAACTATGCTAATTAAAATTAATAAGCTGAGGAAAATTATTCTGACAGAAAAATAGATAATAAAAGCAGAATAAAAATGCATTTGTGATATAAACATGAAAAGGAATATAAAAAATTCTTTATTATACATTAAATTTCCACATGTAATTTGATCTCTTTCAGAACTCTGTTTCACTAATCTTTACTGTGATTACCTACTCCTACACTAGTAATACATATATTTTAATATTTAGTCAAGCCAAATCAATCTCATTACGACTTTAAATTTTGGGGGGCTATAATCATGGAATTATTTTTCTTGATAAACTTTAGTATCATTTTTGTTAAATCTTCCCCCACACAAAACCAAAACTATAAATAAAAAATACAATCCTGTTAGGATTTTAAATAACTGTGCTAAAGAAATGTATTAATTCGGAGAAAATGGAAATCTTCACCATACTGAATCTTCCCATCTAAGAGCATAGTAGGTTTTCATTTATTTAAATGATTGGTGTCTTTCAGTAAAGTTTGGCAGCTGTTCATCTAGCTTGTGACATTTCATTCTAGACCACTTTCCCTTTCAACTCCTCTCTTTAAAAACAATTTTTTTGAGGGAGTTATCTAAACTCTCTCATTTCTCCAAAACCCATTCACTCTTCAGGCCATTCTAAGATGACATGTAACTTTATCATTCAACCAAAAGTGCTCTTCGGTGACTTCTATATCACTAAATTCACTGCATATTTTATTTAAATCAAAGTAATAAGTAGGGGCAGGCCCCGTAGCCGACTGGTTCAGTTCGCACGCTCCGCTTCGGTGCCAGGGTTTCACCAGCTTGGATCCTGGATGCGGACATGGCATCGCTCGTCAAGCCATGCTGAGGCGGCATCCCAGATGCCACAACCAGAAGGACCCACAACTAAAAATACACAACTATGTACTGGGGGTTTTGGGGAGAAAAAGGAAGAATGAAATCTTTAAACAAACGTAATAAGTAATGAAATATTTCAAACCTACTAAAAATACAGAGACTATAATACCATTCAAATTAAAATGTTAATATTTCATGATACCTATATTCTTGCTATCATCTAGCATTGTTGGATTTCTTAATTTTTGACAGATCCATTGGTATGAAATGACATCTTTTTTATATATTTGCAGTTGTTTGATTTCTAGAGAGATTATCTCTTCAAAAATTGACCACTAGAGTTACTGTCCTCAAAACTGCCTCGATCCTTAGCGTCTATTACTGTAAGGTGGTTTTTCTTATTGATTTGTAGGTTTTGAAAGGCTACTTTATATTATCTAGATGTTAATCACTTGTCAGTTATATACACTGCCACTATGTTTTCTCAGTATACGGCCAATCTTTTGACTTTGTTTACTGAATCTTTTATCAGAGGTATCTAATTTTACTGTATTTTTAAATCTATATTTTTCAATACTTTGTCTTATTTAAGAAAATTTTCCCTATCTCTAGCTCACAGATCTAATCTCCACTTTCTTCTAAAAGTTTTAAAATTTCACTTTTTACATTTAAGCTTTCTGCAATTTCCATATGAATAATCAATTCTTTTAATACTATTATTAAGAAACATCCATCTTTCTCTCATTTATATGTAATAGCAAGTTTTCATATACGTGTGGGGATGTTTCTGGGCTCTCTACTCCTTTCCATTGATGACACCAGTTTAATCACTGTAGCTTTTAGGTTAGATTTAGGGTACATACATCAAATAAAACCAATTTCTGATGAAAACCACACACACACACATACACACATACACACACACACCCCATTAGAAATAATTCTTCTATTCTGAGACAGTGGATGGATAGGTGGTGAAAAACATTTAATAATGTCCAAACCACACAGCTAAAATCCAGTTTTTAAAAAAAATTTATCAAAAATTTTCAAATCTGGAACCAATAATCTGCCTACACATTTTCATCCTATATGCTCTTAGATTATGGTTTCTATTTCTTATTTTCATCCCTTGAATCATTTTAATATTTTTATTTTATAGTTTAAGAATATTCTATTATCTCAAATTCTCTGGGAGTTAATTATTCTGTTTCTATCATTACCTGACCTTCCGACAATTATTAATTCTGGGTTTTATCAATTCTACCTCTAACACACATGTATTTTAACCTGTCCACATCTCCGCATCTTTACTGCCTGTACCCTGGTCCATCATCATCTTTCACTTTAATTACTGCAATAACCTTACCAATCTTTCTGAAACTAGTTTTGTGATAACCTTATCACCACTACCACCACAACATTTACCAACACCACCAAATCTACTCTTTTTACTACAGGCAGATGGATTTTCTAGGAATGAATTCTAATCATGCCACACCTTATAATGGCTTTCCATTTGGGAAAAAAAGCAAAACTCTAAAATTAACATGGCTTATAAGGCCATGAATCATCTATTCCTTGCCTACCTTACCAGCTTCATTCAAGCTATTCTCAATCATCTTAATCCTTATGGGTGGATCCACACTGGTGTTTGTTTTGAAAAGGTACCATGGTCCTAGGATGACCAAAGTCCCAGTTTGCCTGGGACTTCCCTTGTTTTAACACTGAAAGTCTCACATCTTGGGAAAATCCTCTCCAGTTCCAGGCAAATCATACTTAAACTGTTGTTGACTGAAGGAAGAATAAATGCATTTTTTAGCATTGGCTGTTATATGCTCTTATTAGTCTACTCTTTTCCTTCATTGCATTTATCAAATTATTATTGAATTATTAATTGTACAAATAACTACCTCCTGTTTGCGTTCCTCACCAGAACGTAAGTTCTATGAAGGCAAGCACCTCGACTGTATCTTAGTATCTAACACTGGTGTTTGCATACAGTGAGTGCTAGGTAAAATATTTTTAATTTACCAGTGAAGTTTATTTTATATTTTTGTTGCTACATGAATGACATTTTTATTATACTTTGTAATAGATAATTGCAAGTATATAGAAAAGCTATTATTTACACACACACACATATATATGTGATTTTCTATCTTTAAGAACACTAGGAATTCCATTTACATTGGCTTTGTTCATTTGGATAGTCATAAACTCTCAAGATTTGAAAAGGATCTTAGACCACTTAGTTCACTTCTCCCATTTTTATAGATGAGAAAAACTGAGGCCCAGACATGTTAAGTGACTTGTTCAAAGTGACACAGCTAATTAGTGGCACACCCAGTCCAGGAACCACGACCTCCTTCTTCTCAGAAGAGTGATCTTCTCACACTGCTAATGAGAGATGAACACAGTTCCTTAGGCTGCCATGGAGCTGCAGGATTCTGACTTAGATTCTTGTCTGTTTGGCTAATTTACTGTGTCTCAAGGCAAATCTTTTCACGAGTTTCTGTTCTTTCAACAAATTTGTTTCTGTATTCATAAAGAGTGTGACTCTAAATGGAGGGCAGAATTCAGGTTTATTTTGCTTACCTTATCCCCAGTGCCGACCACAATGCCTAGCATGTATGGACCACGCCGCCTGCTGACGTGCTATGTGACTGGATGTGCTGCATGCGTAAGCACACATGTCAAAACACCACATGCCACAGGGGAGGAGAGCAGGCAATTCCTCAAACCTTTTGTATGATGAGGCTTTTTGGGTTTTGCCTATGGGAAGGAAAGGAGGGGTAGGGCAGAGGAAGGTAGAGGAGAGAATGAGAAAGAATGAATGTGTGTCTTTGGGTTAGTGAATAACTTGGACCTATTTTAAAGGATTGTTAAGGTAAGAAAAGTTACAGTAAAACTCGCTGTTAATATAAAGGGCTAAACCTTAAGTGTGTTGCATTAGTCTCTTTCTTGCTAGATCTAAAGTGTCTATTACATGCATACTCTATATCTTCAGGTTTTTAGAAGACGTAAGTCTATTTGGTGAGGGGCTAGGTACTATAATGAAATGTTACATCTGCAAATCTACGAAGGCAGCACAGAGGGAAGGGCATCACTACCTGCTCAACCTAAAGAGGAGGCAGGTACAAATCCACACGGCAAGAGTCATCGCTTCAAATCTTTTATGAATAAAAATGATAAATCACACGACTTTAGAGTTGGACCTTATGGTCATCAGGTTAAGTGATCTGCTTAGACTACTCAAAGTGGATCAGTATTATAACTCAGGGCACTCTCTTCTTTAGTTCTTTTAGAGGAATAAAAATTATAAACAAAAACAGAACTCAAATTTTCAGTTAGCCACACATAAACTGTCACCTAGCACAGTAAGGAACGGTTTGCCTGAATTATCTCCATAACTGGCCACTGCCTACTTATGCATTGTGTTGTGATCCTGTGACCACATCTGAGACGGAGCATTAGTTTTTCCAGTCTGATGGAGAAAAAAATGATAAGAAGATGCCTGAGGTCAGAGCAATGTACTATTCTGTGAGGTCCCGGTATCTCACATTAACTTCACAAGAAACCTTTGTAAAAGTTTACATATTATTTTACTCACTTCTATATTTATATTGACTATAACTATATTCTAACAATCGCCAAAAGTTGGTAGAAATATAATTGACACAATTCAAATATATTTGTAATGGCACTCATTAACATGTGACCAAATCAAATTCAATTGGGTGCTTGATAGTAGGCTTTCAGCAATCAGGTAATTAGCAAAATTTTTAAATTGAGATAGTAATATTCTCCCTATAGGTGTATTCTGATGATCGAGTGAGGTAAAGTGTATACGCCGTTCAGCACCTGGGACACAGCACGGCCTCAACAAATTCTTCAGATGGACTATAAATTTTGTGAATACCTTTATCACTCATGTACTTACTTCTCATCCTTTTTTCCATAGTGAAAAGTGTTTTATAGGCAATTGTAATACTTTTTCCCACTCACCATACTATCCCCTTTGGGAAATATCAAAGATACTTTTTTCACAGAGGTAGGTAACTTTTGACTTCTACAGAAAAGTTACAGGAGAGGTTAAAGGAAGAGAAAAGGAAAAAAATTTGTATGTGAAGCAGAGATTTCTCAAAAATAAATGAAATGCCTTCTAGTAAGCAGAGTGATGGTGGCATCAAGGGAGTTCTGGGAGTCTAGGGGCAAAGTTGGGAAGGAGAGAGAATCATATCTGATGGTGATATTGTACGTAAAATACTTATAAAATGTCTTAAAATGTATAGGCTTCATCTCAGATGTCCATTTCAACAGCACTGGTAGTAACAATATGAAGTGCTGTGTTGAAAATTCTTTTGTTTATTTTTGTTGAGTTTTTTCTTTTTAATTTTTTTTAATGCAGTAACGTTGGCTTATAACATTATATTAATTTCAGGTGTACATCATTATATTTCGATTCCTGTGTGGATTACATCATGTTCACCACCCAAAGACTAATTACCATCCATCACCACACCTGTGCCTAATCACCCCTTTCGCCTCCTCCCTCCCCCTTTCCCCTCCTCCCTCCCCCTTTCCCCTCTGGTGACCACCAATTCAATCTGTCTCTGTGTGTTTGTTTCTGGTTGTTTTTATCTTCTACTTCTGAGTGAGATCACATGGTATTTGACTTTCTCCCGCTGACTTATTTTGTTTAGCATAATACCCTCAAGGTCCATCCATGCTGTCACAAATGGCAAGGTTTCATCCTTTTTTATGGCTGAATAGTATTCTATTATGTATATATAACACATCTTCTTTATCCATTCATCCCTTGATGGGCACCTAGGTGGCTTCCAAGTCTTGGCTATTGTGAATAATGCTGCACTGAACATAGGGGTGCATGTATTTTTATGCATTTGTGTTTTCATGTTCTTTGGATAAATACCCAGCAGTGGAACAGCTGGATTGTATAGTAGTTCTATTCCTAATTTTTTGAGGGATCACCATACTGTTTTCCACAGTGGCTGCACCAGTTTGCACTCCCACCAGCAGTGCATGAGGGTTCCCTTCTCTCCACATCCTCTCCAACACTTGTTATTTCCTGTCTTGTGAATTACAGCCATTCTGAGGGGCATGAGGTGATAGCTCATTGTAGTTTTGATGTGCATTTCCCTGATAATTAGTGATGCTGAACATCTTTTCATGTGCCTGTTGGCCATCTGTATATCTTCTTTGGAGAAATGCCTGTTCAGATCTTTTGTCCATTTTTAAATTGGATTGTTAGTTTTTTTGTTGTTGAGACATATGAGTTCTTTACATATTTTGGATATTAACCCCTTATCAGATATATGGTTTGCAAATATCTTCTCCCAATTGTTAGGTTGTGTTTTGTTTGGTTGATGGGTTTCCTTTGCTGTGCAGAAGCTTTTTAGTTTTGATGTAGTCCCATTTGTTTATTTTTTCTATTGTTTCCCTGTGTTGAGAATTCTGAAGTTACACCTGAACTCAGCACGAAAAAGTACACTGATCAAATAGCAATATGTCATCCATGCAGCCTAAAGGAGTGGGGCCATATTTGCCATCCTGTTCTATACAAAATATGACAACAATAATAATGACGATGATGTTAAGACAATTTGCAGTTATTATAGTCAGCGCAAGTACAAGAAATAAATACATGTTCAAAGAAAAGAAAAAAGTGATGAAATTCTTTATCTGCTTTACTTATACATATTATCATACACCTTTAAAATTTTTTCATAGACATTCCAAAAAGTTTATTATGGTGCAGAAAACATCAAATGGCTTCCAGGGTAAAATTCTAATAACTATCTTCAAGAATATTTACTCCCTTAAAAACGTTACTATGAAGAAAGGAAAAAGAGTTCACCCGTATATGTCAGTCATCTTTGCCATGAAACATACCAACCCAAACTTACGCTGCAAACAATCACAATCATTAACTTTGCTTCTGAATCTGCCTTTGGGCAGAGTTCAGTGAGAACAGCTTGCCTCTGTTCCATGAAGCATCAACTAGGGCAACACAAAGGCTGGGAGTGACTTGACAGCTGGGGGCTGAACTTCTCTGAAGGCTTGCTCACTCATGTGCCTGATGGTTGTTGCTGGCCGTCAGCAAGGAATTCAGTTGAAGTTGTGAGTCAGAACACTTATACGTGGGCCCCTAGTTGAGGCTCTTTGGCTTCTTCACAGCATGGAGGTTGGTCTCCATAAACAAGTGTCCCAACTGGCAGGAATTGGAAGCTGCCAGTTTCTTAAGGTCTAGGCCTGAAAACTGAAACAGTATCACTTCACTGTATTCTAACGGTCAAGTAGTCACAAAGCCCAGATTCGAAGGGAGAGGACACCGACCAGCTCCTCGAAGAGAGAAGTGTCAAAGAATTTTGGGGCCATGTTTTAAAACTGATAGAAATTGTAACTATCAAAATGGTTGAGAGAGGTACAAAAAAGGAAAGATAATGAAAGAAAAAAGGAAACCAGAAAGTAAACAAAGGAAATCATTCTATACAAAATATTACTAGGATGGTAATTCAAGATATGAAATAACTAAATAAAGGAAGCATTAAATTTGAAAACACAAATAAAATAGATATTGAGCATGTGTGATGTATACCCCGTGATCTTCAGGATAAAAACCATGGCCATATGGGGCTGGTCTGAGGAATTCCACGTTCCATTTCGGTGGCCTGGGTTCACGGGTTTGGATCCTGGGTGCAGACCTACTCCACTCATCAGCCACACGGTGGAGGCATCCCACATACAAAGTAGAGAAAGACTGGCATGGACGTCAGCTCAGGGCTAATCTTCCTCAAGCAAAAAAAGAGGAGGATTGGCAACGGACGTCAGCTCAGGGTGAATCTTCCTCACATACACACACACAAAATGACCATATGTTCAGAACGCTTACAATAGTTTGTGATGTAATAAAGGAAAAGTCTAGATACATCACATCCGAAATGCAATGAAACTTTAAAATAAAGGGCTGATAAAAAAATCTAGTAATGCAAAAACAACTTAGGAAGAGTTAACCAGTGCAAATCTATGCAAATTATGTATTTTGAAGTCAAATATTGTATAAATGAAGCCTTCCACGAAACAATGATAGTAATTTGTTTTAATATAACTCAAAATATTAGTCTTGTCAGGCTCTTCATCTTGTCCAAGAAGTAAAGACGTAAAATTATTATACCTCTCTGAGATAACAAATAACCAACAGTTTTTGTTCCCTTTCTATCGTGAGTTCTGGTTCAACCAACTCACATAACACGATTAACCAATAATAATAATAAAAAATGACAGCCAATATTTACGAGGTTATTACATATTAGCAATTATTCTAAGTGCTCTATATGTATTAACTTATTTAATGCTCAATATTAATATCCCACTTTTACCAGTGAAGAAACTGAGGCATGAGCATTTCAGTAATTATCCAAAGTCACTCAGCTAGTAATTGATAGAGCCAAAACTTGCCGAGGCTGTCTGACTCCAGAGCCCCGAATCAAACCCACTACATTCTGTAAAAGGCAAAAAGTAGCAGGACACATGACAGAAAAAGCACTCTTCATATTCCTTGAAAACAACAGTTTTTAAATATATAGTAGAATCTTTGAAGCTGGATCACGTCATCAAAAAAAGAATGAATTAAATAATAGGGTAAAATAAAATTTGACTATTTCTCAAACCCTATCTCTTTGGAAACAGGAAGCAGGTCTTAAGGTATAAATCACAAGAAAAAAGATGATAGGGAGAGAGACAGCTGTAACATACTCCCTGCTTTCCTGCCTCACACTGTCTTCAAGTAAACATAGCAAGAAAGATTCATTATTTGTCCAGGAGCAAATACAGGGACTATGGAGGCTACTTTTAACTAACACTGAATCATGAATGATGCCCAACAGAACCCCTATTGAATGTGTTCACATACGATCCCTCTGTAGTCCTCAGAGGGTTAAACTTCAACAAGATTCCATTTTGTCCCATCTAATGAAGATCAAAGTTAAGGCCTCTTAGAAAAGGGATTTGCTTGCAAGAAAATGATAAACATTCAAAATTCACTATGTGCTCTTTTGTTTAACATAATCACATACCCAAAAGCCTAAACAAAAAGAAATTAAATTTTTTTTTTTAAATTTTTATGTTTTATTTTTTTTTTTGAGGAAGCTTGGCCCTGAGCTAACTGCTGCCAATCCTCCTCTTTTTGCTGAGGAAGGCTGGCCCTGAACTAACATCTGTGCCCATCTTCCTCTACTTCATATGTGGGACACCTGCCACAGCATGGCTTGCCAACCGGTGCCACATCCGCACCCCGGATCTGAACCGGCGAATCCCGGGCCACCGAAGCGGTACATGCGCACTTAATCGCTGCGCCACTGGGCCGGCCCCAATAACAAATTTTTTAAGGATACTTTTTTAATGAAAATCAGAGAGAAACTGGGGCTGGCCCCGTGGCCGAGTGGTTAAGTTTGCGCGCTCCGCTGCAGGCAGCCCAGCGTTTCAACAGTTAGAATCCTGGGTGCAGACATGGCACTGCTCATCGAACCACGCTGAGGCAGCGTCGCACATGCCACAACTAGAAGGACCCACAACGAAGAATATACAACTATGTACTGGGGGGCTTTGGGGAGAAAAAGGAAAAAAATAAAATCTTTAAAAAAAAGAGAGAAATTAACAGTAAGAGGTTGTCAATTTTAAGAATGTTTCTATTTAATTGATCTTCCAGTTCAGTAATGAAGATTATAAACTTTTAACTTAACCCTTTAAGGGAATGATTTATTAGAATGGAGAGCGCTGAGGAGGGCGTGGCTCCCTATCCCTATTAACTGTTTTTCTTTTTAAAAAGACAATATACGCACTATTCTAGGTGGTGAAGATAGAGAGACGGACTATGGAAGTTCTAAAGGAACAAAGCCCAGTGGAGAAGGCAGACAAGAAGACCCATTTTACTAACAGTATAGCAGTCAGTTCTATAACACAGATATGTAACGGGAATACAGAAGGGGAACACAGCGCAAACTCAGTTTGATGGAGGATAACTGACTTCCAAGAGAAGGTGACACGAACTGATTCTTTTTTTTTGTTTTTGAGGAAGATTAGCCCTGAGCTAACATCTGCTGCCAATCCTCCTCTTTTTGCTGAGGAAGCCTGGCCCTGAGCTAACATCCGTGCCCATCTTCCTCTACTTTATATGTGGGACGCCTACCACCGCGTGGTGTGCCAAGTGGCGCCATGTCCGCACCCGGGATCTGAATGGGTGAACCCCGGGCTGCCGAAGCGGAATTTTCAAACTTAACTGCTGCGCCACTGGGCAGGACCCCTTAAATCTATGAACCCTGGGCCGCGGAAGAAGAGTATGTGAACTTAATCACTATGCCTCTGGGCCAGCCCTTAAAGTGATTCTTAAGATTTAGCCCAGAAGAGAAACCAAACACAACGGCTCTGAAAAGATAAGTTTAGCAACTTATATTTTATGGTTCCAGTAGAGCTCATCACAGTTACTTGGAGAAGACCAAGAATTATCAAATAAGAATGAAAAGCATTTGAATCATATAAATTATGATTCTCATCCTTCCTCCCTCCCTATTTTCTCCTTCCCTGTATTTGTTTTTCAACAAACATTCAAAGTGTCTTTTACGAGCTAGGTACTGTTTCAAGCAGTGAAGACAAGAAAATAAGTAAAGAAAAAAAACTCTTGGTAATATCTTAGGCAAGTTGGAAATCAAGTCTTTTTTATTATAAATATGAAAGAGATGTTTTAAAAGTGTAGCTATCACTTCGAATTATTTTTAGGATAAAAATGGCAGATAAAAAAGATATCAAACAATGGCTCACAAATGAAAGCAGAATGAACACTGATATTGTTCCATGTCTTAAATATATATCCTGAAACTCCAGCGACTGAGGAGAAAAGGTAAGTGGGTTGGGAAGTTCAGTCATTCATAAATATTTATTGATTGTAACCAAATTCAAACAACTCACATCCAGAATATATCAAGGGTCCCTTCAAATCAGTAAGACACATATAACAGTGGAAAATGGGCTAAATACTAAGTAGACACTTTATAAAATAAAAAATTCAAGTGGCTAATAAACAAATGAAAAGCTATTAAACCTTTCTGGTAATCAGAGAAATGCAAATTAAAAGTAAAATAATTTGTTTGGCTAAAATAAAAAAGTCTGACTATACCAAGTATTGATGAGAAGGTAGATAGGCAATAGGAACTCTCATACACTACTGGTGGGAAAAGAAATTAGTATAATCACTTTGGAAAAGTTTCACGTTGCCCAGTAAGTTTAAAATTATATATACCCTATGCTACAGCAATTCTGCTCTTAGGTGTGGAGGTTAGATAAGATCACGCACAGGTGTACCAGGATATAGACTTTCACAAGAATGTTCAGAGCAGCTTCATTCATATTAGCTCCCAACTGAAGACAACAAATGCCCATCAACAGTGGAAAGGTTAAAAAACCCTGCAGTAGGTTCAAACAGTAAAATATAGCACAAAATCAACAAACCACAGCTACACACAAATAGCTGAATCTTAAGAACAATGTGGAGAAAATGAAGACCCAAGAGAAAACATATATATGATTCTAGTTCAAAACAGGCAAAACTTAACTATAGCAATATATTTTTAGGTGGTGAAACTATAAATAAAAGCAAGGAAATGATTATCATAATAGAGAAGAAGGTGGTAGTTATGACAGGAAGGAGAAAATGGGGCCTTCTGAGGTGCTGGCAAAGTGCTGTTTCCTGATCTGGGTGGTATAACATGGGCATATATTTCCTAATAATTTGGTGATCTGCATATTTCATATTACAAAAGGTCAAAGAGAAGAATCCTAAGGGTAATAGCTGAATAGCTGAAAATGCAAAAGGGATGAATGATTTTAAAAAGATACATAGATAGAGATTTATTGAGCACCTTCTATATGCTAGGAACTATGCTAGGTGCTGAGAACATGGTATACAAAGGAGAGACAGTCTGACTTTAGAGTCTAAGAGAGAAAGGCCAAACAAATAACCAGGAAAATCATATTTAACTAAAAACTGATTGAATGATATGAAGGAAAATTTCACAGTGCTTCAAGAGGTGTTGAAAAAATCTAGTGTTAGGCACCAAAAAGTCTTCATTGAGATGCAAAATTTAAGCTGAAACCTTAATAAATCTAGATTAACTTGGGAGAGAGGGAGGAGGTAAGTACTTCAGGCAGACAGAATAACTTATGCAAACCAAGGAACTAAAAGCAGGCCAGTCTGGTTAGACTTTAGTAAAGAGGGGTCCGAGATAAGGCTGAAGAAGTAGACATGGGAAAATCACGGAAGAACTTGTAGCAACATTAAAAATTCTAAAATTTTTTATCCTGGGGCAAATGGAAGGCATTGAAGGATTCTGTGTAGGGGACTGACAGGTTCCAATTTACAGTTTAAGATTATTCTGGATGCTCTGTGAGGAATGGATTATAGACGGCCAGACTGGGGACAGATGAGGTAGAAGCTACTGCAGTGGTCTAGGAAAGAAATGATAATGACTTGCTTAGAGTAAAGGCAGTGAAAATGGGATTAGTAGAAAGACTAAAATGTTTTATAGGCGGCTGCAGAGCATGCTGGTAGAATGGGCCTGGCAATAAGGAACTTGCCGAACTGCTGTTTTGAGCAACTGGAAAGACGTAACGGAGGGACAATGAAAGAGGAGCAGAATGAGGCTGGAGGCGGGAAGATGAAAGAATTTAGGACCATCTTGCCTGTTTGACATTTACATGTTGATGACGAGCAGCTAGCTGTGTAAGTCTGGAGTTCATAAGGGAGGTATGGGTTGGAATTTAGGAGCTGTTGTACACAGATGACATCTGAAGTCCTGGGAACGCATCAGATCACTTAAGATGAAAATACATAGAGGGGAAAAAAAGTGAGTACAGGAACATTCCATGAGGAACACTTAGGAGTTATTAGCGAAGGAGATGGAGAAAGAGTTTATTCGCGGGTTAAGAGTGAATAATAGCAATGTGTGGCATGGAGGACAATTATCTGGTTAATGAACCTGGCTTCTCACTACAGTCATGTGTTGCTTAACAATGGGATACATTCTAAGAAATGCATCTTAGGATGATTCTGTCCTTGTGTCAACATCAGAGTGCACTTACACAAACCTAGATGGTATAGCCCACTACACACCTAGGCCCTATGGTACTATTCTTATTGGACCAGCGCCATACATGCAGTCTGTCGTTGACTAAACGTCCTTACGCGGCACATGACCATACAGTGCAAGTGTGAAAGACAGTCTTCGTTTGTATAATGGTCACATATAGGAAACACAGACAACTTATTTTCTAAATAATGATAATGGAAAATTTATACTTGTGTGTAACAGTCAAACAATATCCAAAATGGAATTTATTCTCCCTCAACGCTGTACATTAGCCTATGCTTCCTCTACTTCGTGTAACGACATTATGTAGACAGCTCTACCTCTTCCACATTCACTCACGTTATAACCTTTGTGTTAGTAAGTTCATAAACAACACTTTCCATTTGCTCTCTTTCATTTGTATTATTACTGTGGTTCTAGTTCTTACTACCTAAAGCACGTTACTCTTTGCGAATACAGGTAATAGCTACCCAAAGCCTATAAGCTTTACTAAGTACCTACCACGTGCTAGTCAGTCTTAAAGGATGGGGGATATGTCATTGAACAAATCGGCAAAATTCCTGCCTTTATGGAGCTTACTTTCTAGTAGGGAAGCCTGATGCTAAATTGTTAATCAGGCAAAAAATATAATGTTAGAGAGTGATGAGTGTTATAAAGAAAAATAAAGCAAAAAAAATTATGAAAGAAAATAAATAAAACCTAACAAAACATTATGTCCCTCCATCTTCAACTGCACCTCTAGCAAGTTTCACAGCTACCTGTATTTGTCACTGTCCTTCTTCTGCTGTGTATTATAGTACTTTCTTCTGGCCTCTAAGCTGCAGGGGGCAGGATTATTACTCTATGTCCTCCAGCTCCTTTCAAATGCACCAGTGTTTGCTAAGTCACCAGTGCTCCTAAAAGATGCCAGAAATCTTAATTCACTCTGATTATTGGCAAATATTAAAATGGAAACAAAACCTCTAATTTGCTCATTTTTTTCTGCTATGGCTACTTGCTTATTGCTTGGCTATGACTTATGGTCTTATAAATTAATGTTTATAAATTAATGTTTATGAAGATAGCAAATCACACCATCTGCATTACCACTTCCGTTCTCTGGCTAGATGGCCTGTCACCTTTTTCAAGAGGCTTCATCTGCCAGTCTTGGCTAAATTTAGCAAAGTAATAAATTGTACTTGGGTTTGTTTACTCTTTGATTTTTAAGTATAACTGCTATATTTTCAACACTACTTAGATGACTAAAAGTCCCTAAAAGTGACAGTTAAATAAATAAACTTTATGGTTGAGAAAATAAGTTTTAGTACTGGCACAATTAAGTATTTAATTTGAAGCATCTAAAGTCAATCTCAGCACGGGGAAAAAGGTCTGACGGAATGCCTCTTTTGAAACAGCTCCTTGGGATGCTGTGTATCCTTCCCTGACCAACTCAGCCTTTCTGACACGATCTCACCTCACGGAGAAGAAAGCTGAGGCACAGAGTGATTATTTAACTTGTGACGGTCATATGGACAATGAAAGGCAAAGCCAGAGGTAGAATTCAGGACAGCTGTTTCTTGTTCTGCCAGGGTTCTTTTCACCATCTCTCACATTTCTGAAACTGGGCCTCCATAAAATCTATGACATAGGACAAGCAAGAATGAAAGATGTTTTGTTAAGGAAAGTTAAAGAGGATTACTTAAGGATTTCTTAAAATCTAAAACATGCTAATGTATGTTGAGATTCTCTAAAAGAAGTATGTAGAATTTTCAAATGTATTTGGTGACAAATTTTTTTTTAATAGAACTCTTATTAATGGAGCAACACAGAAAAGAGTTTGGGGAACTTAAATCTGCCTTCTTTATTTTCAACTTATTTTGATGTCATTAAAACACAGTAATAAGAAGCCTAGGATGCACAGTTTACTATTATAAGGAATCTAGGAATTGATTTTGGAATTGATTTTACTTATCTATCATAAAATGTAAGTTGTGAGGCAATTAGTTTCTAGTTAGGTTTTTAGTAGGTCAGGTCCTATGAGCTCATTACTCAAACCTGATATTTTGATCGCTTAGGAATATTGGTCATTGTTGCATGTACATTTCTACACATACAAAAATAAACTATATGTGTTTAAATTAGTTATAAAATAAAGCAAATTAACGGCATATTTTTTAGGTAGATGTTAGTGAATCTTTAAAGATATCCACATTCCTAGAATTAATCATGTTTTATTCTCATTTCATGATGAAGGCATTTGTAATCTGCGTTTCTGGTAAATATACTTAAATTTTAATTCTTCCCTTGACTACAGGAATATTTTATTTCAATTGCTTTAAAACAAACTCTGAAAATCAATAACAAGGAGGACAAAGTAGTTTTGAGACTGCGATAAAAATAGGTACTAAAATGCTACTGGTTATACAGGATCTGTTGTGAATAGGTCAGCTCAGGGTCCCAGGTAAACATCTTGTTTGTGTCCTGAAGCCTTGTTTTCTGCATGCCTTATACTCTCAGTAGGGTCCTCCTACTTGGGTCTAAACATCGGGCCACTGCACCCTATCGATCTTCTTTAAATCTCCAGAATAATAAATTTCAAGGCAACACAGCAGAAGCCGACTAAAGCCCTTTAATTACCTCACTGCTGAAAGGAAATCATTGATCAATGGCATTATGGGAAAATAAACTGCCCCCCAAACCAGATCAAAGTCAATAAAATAGCTGACTAGCTGCCCCATTTGGGACTTCTGCTAGATTAGTGCTCGTGGACAAGCGAAAGAGACGATTCTGACGCATGCTGCTTACTCTCTTTTTGAAGCTCTCCCTGGCAGGTGTCATGCTCTGAGCATGGTTTTTGATTACTCTAATTAAATATAATATTATCAACAGATCTTCATATTGATCCTTAAAATCCCCCCTTCTAAATGAAAAATTAAAAGCCTAGAGAGAGGGCTTCATAGGGTACCAGCTTATTTTAATGATTTTACTCCTTTACCAATTTTCTTCATATTGTATTATTCTAATATTTATCAATATGAAGGTATAAATTAGCTTAGGAATTTTAAATAATATGCAAAGTGAATAATTTTATAACTTGCTCTTCCTGAGATTAGAAAATTCCTTTTGTTTACATGAAGTTACACTCCTTGGTTAAAGCCTAAGTACCTCACTTTTCCTATTAAGTGTTGCTAACTATGCTGGTCACTTTTGCTTATCGATGGTAATATTTAAATACACTGCCCAATACATATAATGCAATATGGCAAAGAATTCTTTGCTCTGAGGTAATTAGTTCAGAAAACTATGAAAACATTTTAAGAAAATAATTTTATAATAGCCTATAAACATCTGCCTACAGTCTTCAAATAGGCAAGATTATTTAAATATTTAAAATCCTATTAATTCTACATGTGCACATTTCAAAATGTTTTCTTCTGCTTGATTAGGAATAGAAATCTGCAAACAAACCTGAAAGCCTCAAATCTCTTCAAAAAAGAAAAAGTATGAATTGATAAGATATAAATATTTATAAACTTCTTGGCACTTAAGTTTTCATGTAACATTTTAGCATTCTATAATAATAAAATGTAATGTTATCTTTAAAGTAAATTTGAGAATTTTGAGAATAATGTAAATTTGAGAACATACAAAGGGAAACCTAAAATATCAGATACAATGACTCATTTCTGGGTATTACTTTTTAGCCACTTCACCCAGGAAAAGCTAATAGCCATGCCTTTTTCCCATTCCGCATTTTTTCTTATTCATTCCCTATTCCCTCAGGTGGTTCTCATTGCTAATGCCCAAATGGCATCAACCTGTTGTTTGCACGTCTCTGAAAAGGCCAGCCTGCTGGCTAATTTACCAAGGGATTAACGCCCTGAAACCACTTCAATCTGCTACTTTGTTTCCATGTAAAAGCCTTACCCATGACACCAGTTCCCTCATGGTAAAATTGAAAATCTCTTTAAAAGAAAGAAAAATTCAGTGTAAGAACTGTTTAAGAAAGAAACTGTATGCCGAAAATAATGTATTGCACCCATGAACAGATCTATGAAACTGCAATCTGTTGGTCAAGTCCTGCATTATACATGAAAAAGAATTTCAGGTGTTGAATGTTTACCATTTCATAAAATTAACAGAATTAACACAGGCATGAATGGTGGCATGGGGGGCAGGGTAGGAGGAACAATGTAAAATTGTATGTAGATATAGTTCATCATTGCAGCCTAACATTCAATTAAAACTCATATTTGTGTGCATTTTGTTGAATGACAAAACATTATGGTAAATGCATTAATTCACACTGGAAAATGGAGCTTCCAAAACACAAATAACCAATTCTCCAAGTTTCTGATTCAATAATAATAATGACCTAAAGATTCATTATTCTCATAAAAATTGATAGGTACACAGAGCAATTAATTTTTCTATACAGAAAAAAATCGGCTAGCTCTATTTTTTTAATCAGAATAAACTTTAAGCTGATACACTTCACGCAGAAATATTTACATTTTTTCCTGTTCAATCAATTATAGTCTAGCAATAATTATAGGAATATCTTCCTTTAATGACTTCTTTACTCCACGAAAACTATTACAATAGTTGGTACAAAATCTGTGCTAAGTGGCCATTAAAACATTGGGGAAAAAACCCTATATTTTTTAGGGTTATTCATTACCCTAATTGAGTGACAGCAAATTAAACAAACTGAAGAAAATGTAGTGAACCTATAGCTATGTCTTATTGAAGAATAAATGACTAAAATGCAAGCACACGTTCATTACAGTCTTGCTATCTTTTAGTAAATCTGTTTTATCAATATCTTCAGGGCTATCAGAATTAAAGTAGAACTGTGTACTAAAGAAGAGAAGTTTCCATTTTAACGTAATTTCAATTTTCTCCAAAATTCTTTTCCCAGGCCAGTCAAAAACTAATTTCAGTAAATTTACTAGAAAAGCCATTATTTCACAATATTTCACTGATGCATATATATTATAACCCTGAGAAATAAGGGAGAAAAAAGCACAATGACAAAACAGTTGACCCAATTAAAAGGGAAATTATGAAGTAGTTTATGGCTTTAGCAGTGACTGGGAATAGATCATTCAAAGGGGAAGACAAAAATTACTGTTTCTCTCTTCATTTCTTTACTATCATGACTAGTGGCCCTTGTACCTATTGGTGCCAACAGCACAGATTTGCTGGAATGAAAAACAATGCCAGGAATGGATGTGTCAGTGGCTTAAGAGAAAATGAATGTGCTCTAAGTTAGGATCCATGTGGTATTCAAATTCAAAGCACTTCACGTAAGGACATTCAAGGTCCCATTTCAATCACGATTTTATTATAGCGACAAATATGAAATTCTCTCTGCCAATAAAAATACTGAATTTGATGCACTTCTGTGCAAAATTCATGGCCTTGAAAAATATTCTGCAAGCTGTCACCCCCAAGGACCATAATGGATTTGTCTTTAAAGAAAAATGTTTACAGTATGAATTACCAAATATATGTTATGTAAGTTTTCACATTTTAAATCAAGAAATACAAATTATTTTTCTTACTGACATTTATTGATAAAATTCACAGTAAGTGGAATTTTGAGACGCTCCTTAATCAAGTTTTATAATAATGAAATACACTTTAAGTATTTTTTCCTACCAAAACAAATGTGAATTTCTTTCTTATAGTGTATATTATGAATTGATATGTTGAATTTTATAAGGCCCAAATTAATAATCATTAAACTAAAATCTCTTATTAAATTGCTCATAAAATATAAACACATATATATTAATAATCAATACTAGTAAAAAGTAATAACTTCAATTTTAGCCTTTAAGCAATAAGAAAATAGTTTATTGATTTTCATTTATTTTTAATAAGTCAGGCAAAAATAATAACTAGAAAAACAGGGTGGTTTTCTAGATTTAAATCTCCGTTGGAGTGGATTTTCTAAAAAATAATTCTTGAGGAATAAAACAACTGCTAAATTTTATTTCTGATTAAAATAAAGTTTGAAATAAACAGATATATTACTGATCACATCCTTCTTATCTTCACAGAGGTACTCACCTTTTTTTACTTAGAGAAAAAATTGAGAATAAGCTATACAATGAAGAATAATTTCTACTAACCTTCATAATTCACCAAAACCAGACTGCTTCTGTGTCTCTAAAAAAGGAAGCAAGACACTGGATGCAAAGCTTCAACAAACTATTATTACACTCTTCTCTAGTCCATTAAAAGAAAGTAATTTAATCAGTCTATAGTTTCTCAGGAAAATCTCATTCAGAGAAATTTTATTGCCAGCTATCTAAATAGTAAATACCTATTATCCTCACAAAATGACTTTTTGCTTGCCAAGGGCAAACCCATTGCTGTTACTGTAGAGCTCTGCCAGAGAAACAAGAAGTTAAAAAGGTTATAAAGATACCATTAACGTCATGGGACTGTCTTGTCAGGACTCAAAAATGCTTAGTAATTGAGGGTTTTATTCAAAGGGTATTAGCACCCATATAAACAGTGCAGTTAATATGATGCTTTAGGCTTTATTTTGTTACAGCCCAGGAAAATCACCTACAAACAGCTGAACACTGTAAACGTATCTGCTGGAGAGCACAACTCATTTTATCATGTGGTTCTAGCTTCAGTCTTTGAAGAAAACGTCAATAACATATGCACACCTTAAAGGCAAATCTAGATCCAACCAATGAGAATAAAAACAGGATAAATGATCACTAATGGGTCCCGACAGCATGTGCCTTTGATGTAAGTATGAGGGGAAGCAAAGGGCAAATGCTCTTTATTTAATTTATATCTTCTAATTTAAAAAGAAACTGCTACAACATAGCTTACATTACTGTTCATTAATATACAAAATTATGAGTGGTCAGATTGAAACAACAGACAATAAGAAGCATAAAATAATTCTACTTCTATCATATTAGTTGTTAATCCATTGATGATTTACAGGAAGAAATTTGCTTGCTAATTTTCTGATTTTGGGGCTACTGGACTAATTACATAGAAAATATTCTCCTAAATTTTTTTAAATTTAGGAAATATATAATACAGCTTTTGAAGTTACTCACTGGCAGCTCTAACAATTATACAAACAATAAGCCTTTAAAGAAAATCTTTAAAGATTTACTTAAGATTTTGAATATCGATTATACTGTGCCTGTACTTCCTTTTCCTCAGATCATCGTCAGTATAAATATGGATATACAAAGTTTATAGAAAGTAGCCTGATGAGGGGCCAGCCCAATGGTGCGGCAGTTAAGTTCTCAAGTTCCGCTTCGGCCTTCCAGGGTTCGCCGGTTCAGATCCCAGGTGCGGACCTATGTACTGCTTGTCAAGCCATGCTGTGGTAGGCATCCTACATATAAAGTAGAGGAAGATGGGCACGGATGTTAGCTCAGGGCCAGTCTTCCTCAGCAAAAAGAGGAGGATTGGCAGCAGATGTTAGCTCAGGGCTAATCTTCCTCAAAAAAATAAAATTAAAAAAAGTAGCCTGACGAGGGACTGATGTTCTGCTTTCAAGAAATCAAAATGAGCAGAATAGAGAAAAAGCTCCCAGTAAGATATTTTCCGACTGGGGAAGAAATTGGATGGTCTAATTTTAAGGGCAGCATATGTCAAGTGAATGAGGAATCAGAGAAGTAATCAAACTCTAGCTACGGTTACTCAAGGTAGATTCCACTAACCCAAGCAAGCCTGCTGGGAAATGCCTTCCTGCCTTCAAAGCCCAGCTCTGACATCACCTCCTCCATTCACTTTTCCAAGACTACGCCCATATTCCTTTTCCTCTGCACCTTGTATTTTTTACACCTTGTATAAATTCTGCCATTACACTTAGCACAGTGAGTGTCTCCAGATAGGGAGTGGGAACTGTTTATTTCTATAGACTTAGCACCTGTCATGTTATCTACGCATATAGCGAGGGTTCAAACATTTTCATTAAAGTGGCAATTAAGCCATGATCTTATTTGAACTGAAATTCAAGGTGATTTGTTTCCGTAAACTGGCCAAAGACCTTATCACATAGTTTCCAGTGGATCTCCAGACCTCTATTTATCATTTACAATTACTAAACATAAACATCTTACATATCGCGGTTACTTCACTCAAAGGCAAATCTAAAGTGATTCAGAAATGATGCTTCTTGAATCTATACACGTAGTTAAGCTCATTAAATGCTTTATTTGTTAACAGGGAAAGAAGTTATAGATCCTGATCTTAAAGAAGCTATACAAATTATCAATCCTTAAGTTTAGGAAGTAAAAGAGAATACTCAGAACATGCAATTTCTTAGCCATTTTCTTTTAGTTATGCAATCTAATTTTCACCCAGATTTCTCTTTCCTCTTCCAAACCATAAGTAACAAAATAAATGAATAAATAAAAAAGGAAATAAATGGTGAGAGAAGTCGTTCTATGGTGTCAAACTGGAAAAACAGATTTCACTACCACTGGGACTGGGGGAATGCTGTGAGTAGAAACAGGGAGAGGGTTTTCTATCTGATGATATTCTCTTTCTCTGAAAATTCAATCGGATGGGAATCAGGAGACATCTTTGCCAATTATATGACTCTGTAGTACATCTTTACAAAAGATAAATTCTAGTATTTGCTAGCAAATCTGATGAAATATCTTTGAGATTCCATCAGTTAGAATAAGATTAGTAAATTAATTGTGGATGTCCTTTATCAATGTTTCACCTGTTCCTTATTATCCTGTTTTTGAAGGAAGACTGTTTGACTATCTATTTTTTTTGTTAAACAGGGAAAGATTCACCCTGAGCTAACATCTGTTGCCCATCTTCCTCTTCCCCGCCCCCGCCCAAAGCCCCAGTGTATGCTGTATATCCTAGGTGTAAGTCCTTCTAGTTCCTCTATGCGAGCCGCCGCTACAGAGTGGCAACCGACAGAAGGGTGGTGTGGTTCCTTGACTGGTAAATGAACCTGGGCTGCAGAAGCAGTGAGAGCGCCGAATTTGAATCACTAGGCCCTCAGAGCTGGCTCTAATTTTTTAAATTTCAAAATTAGTACTTGCCTAATGGAAGAAAATAATCACATAATATAGGAGTATATAAGGTAAAATCTGGAAGCTTCCACTCTTATTCCTATTTTGCAGTGTGGCTAGCTGGTCCACTGCTTGGCAGAAGAGGAGGCACGTTACACAATGGATCAGAACAGACTCTAGAGCCAGAAGTTTTCTAGAATGTTCTGCGATAATGAAAATGCACTATATTTGTGCTGCCCAAATAAGTCAGCTTTTAGCCACATGTAGTTATAAGCACTTGAAATGTGGCTTTTGTGAATGAAGGAATCAATTTTTAGTTTCATATACTTTTAATTTAAATTTAAATGTAAATAGCCACATGTTACTAAAGCCAGCTCCAGCCTTTCCCAGCTATGTGACCTCAGGCAAGTTACTTACTACTTCTATGCCTCAATTCTCCCTTCTTTAAAATGGGGATAATAGTAGTATTTATCTCATAAGACTGTGCAGTAAGGATTAAATTACACTATCTATGTAAAAATTTTAGAAGTGCCTGAAACCTGATAAACACTCACTCTTTTCTAAGTTCATAAGATATATATATATAATCCAAATACATATAATATATACACACACACATATATATATACACACATAGATAAATATATGGAGCATTTTGTTTTTAAAAATAGGCTCGCACTACTGTCACTATTCTGAAAATTAATACTTTCAATGAACAATGTACCACAGACTCCTTCTATGTCAGGACATGGAAATATTTACTAAACACTTGGTGTGTGTTCATTACGATCCCAGGTGCCTGGGATACAGTCTTGAGCAAGTTAGACATGATCCCAACCTTTACAATAAATAAAAGAATTAGGTCGTGATAAGCAATGGGAGAAGGGATAGCTACTAAAGATTATAGTAGACAGGCAAGGCTTCTGTGAAGAGGTGAGCACTTTCTTCCATTATCACATAATCCACGGCTCACTCCTCAGCGAAGGGGCTCACACTGTCCTGAATTTTAATGTATCCTACAGACTCATGCTGCCTTGAGAGATGGGTACTCCCTCACACTGCCCATCTCTCACCTCCTCCACTGCTCTTCTCACTCCCACTAGAGAGCCTCACTGATGCCTAATACTTCCTGCTCTCCCCGGCCTCCAGTTCACAGCTACCAAGTCATCTGGTAAACAGACGCCACTCCTAAACTTCACCCAATCTCAGTACCCTTCCAACTCCCAATGGCACTGTATCAGGAGCCTCATCTCCTCTCTGAACCTCACATTATTCCTAAACTTCCTACTTTCTCTAAAATTCTAGACCAATTTCTACATATCAGCTTAATCTAATTTTTCTATCTCCTTCAGACCAATTCTGAATCTCACGGGGTGACATTTAAGATGAGTTCCTTCATATAAGACAGCCATGGAGAGACTAGAGATGGAGAGAAATACGATGGAGAGAAGGAAGAGAGAAGAGTAAGTTCAAAGGCTCTGAAGTGGGAAAGAACTTACTGCATCTGAGGGCTTGAAAGACAGACTGTGTGACTGGATCATACTAGTAATTTACTTACTGTTTCCATTATTAGTGGACATTAAAGTTGTCTCCAATTTTTCACTACAACATACAATGCTGTGATAAACATCTTCTACATACGTCTTTGAGACATGTATTAGTATTTCTATAGAATGTTTTCTAGAAATAGAATGCTGGGTCATTTAAATTTTGGTAGGCATTGCCAACTCACTGGCAGAATGACTTAGTGAACCTGAGGCCAAATGGTTTTCCATCTCTGTATGTATGAGTGCACACACACACAGTGCCTACAACAGTATAATCTGAAGATGAAATTAAAAATACATAGATATTACAAGTATGGGGACAAAAGGAAGACAGACCACTTTCACAGTAGGATCGGGGCACCCAGCTGGAAGGGGAAATACTCCTTCCTCCCTCCTTTGTGACCCTACATTCTATAGATACAGAAAGAAATGCTCAGGGAAATCAAATGACTAGGCTATAATAACAATGAATATGCAGAGAAATTGGGCCATTTTCATTTGGCAGAAAAAGCATAGAAGAGTTGGAACTCAAATACCAATTCCTACAATATTTCCAAAGTCAAGGAAAAAGAAAGTTGGTGATGGATAACTTCAGTTATAAAAATGTTGTGTTGATATTCCATTCACTGAATACAAAATTTAATTGCTTAGTTATTTCTTTTACACTAGAATAGCAATGAGAAGTAAATGACAGCAAAACAAGAAAATCACTCCAATATAGCAATATTTTCCTAACATGTAAATAGACTTAAAATGTCTATATGTAGATAAACATCTATTTTCAGATAATCAGTCTCAAAAATGTCTCAATAGGTAATTTTTTATAATAATGCAAAATTAATGAACTGTGAATTAAGCACACACCCCCTATGCCTGCCCCATAAGATAAACGGAAAGAACCTACAAGGTTTCACCACACCACTACCACCACCTGTATACTCGACATAAACCTGTCTGTTCTGCCTTATTGATTTTTTAACTCACACTCAGCCTAAACTGTCAATTTTCTTGAGAAGATAATAATGTCAACATACACACCTGATAAAATGCGGTAACAAGCACTGTGTAACCTATACAGAAGACCTATCTGTAACTATTTATATGGTGATTAGAATTCTAGTTTTCAGTAATTCAATATTTCTATAATATTTCTAAGTATTAAAACATCAGTATTTTTCCTGACGTGATACTGTTTTTCCATTACTTTTAAAAATCTGACGTGTGATTTGTGTTTTGAGATGCCTCCAGAAAGTTATGTTTTGCATTAGAATCCAACAGCAGAAAGCAATTCGGCCACAGACAAAGCTCCTCCCCCCCATCTCCATTTTACAACTCTTCTAAGGTATTAGTATTTGAAGTCTCATTTCCCAGTTATTGGGTTATTGTATTACTAGCGAGATGGAGCAATTTGAGTTTCCTCTACGGCCAGTTTGGGTCTCGTTTACTTCCAGGGTCTCTGAGAAAGTCCTCTTAGAATTGAAGAGGGTTGGGCTTCCTTAGGAAAAATGGTAAGAGATGGGTTGGGGGTGTCTTAGTCAGTTCGGGCTGCCATAACAAAATACATAGACTGGTTGGCTGAAACCACAGAAATTTATTTTCTCACAGTTGTGGAGACTAAAAGTCCAAGATCAAGGTGCCAACATGTTGGTTTCTGGTGAGATCTCTTCCTGCTTTGTAGACAACCACCTTCTTGATTTGTCCTCACATTGCAGGGTGGAGGTGGGGGTGCAAATTCTCTGATGTCTCTTCTTTGAAGGACACTAATCCCATCATGAGGGCCCCACCCTAATTACTCATCTAAACCTAATCATCTCCCAAAGGCCCCATCTCCAAATGCCATTACGCTGGGGGTTAAAACTCCAACATATGAACTTGGGGGTAGCTGGACACAATTCAGTCCACAGCAAGGGGCTGAAGAGAGACAGTGGGAAGCTACAGGCCTACTCCAGTCCCCTCCTGGATCCTGCCCACTCCCCTTCCTCCAGTGCAACCTTTCCACTGTTCCCCTCCCTTTTTGCTCTTCCAGGGTCAAACCCACTTTCTCAGGGCCTGACCCCTCCTGTCCAAGAGAATTTATTTTAACTATGACCTCCTCCCCAAATCATCCCACAGAAAAGAGATAAACTAGAAGGAAGAAGAAATGTCCTTCGCCAGCCCTGGTCTTTTCTCAGGTGAAATGCATCTGAGGACACATTACAGATGAAAATCTCACTTTCAAAAGCAAATATTGTTAAAACAGGTATTTCAGAATTATACAAAATAAAAATGCCCATACTGTTAATGCCATTTTGCTCTGTTACTCAATTACCATCTTTGTGCTAAATTAATTAACTTAATTATAGACATATAGTGGGCACTAAAAATAATTTTAGTTCATACTCCTTCCTCTTCCCCTCCATTACATTCTGCTTCATTCCTTCAGACTACTTTGCCAAAGTGGCTCTTTGGCAATCTTTTCTGTGGTACTTGCCTTTTGTTTCTGATTCCTCTGTGTCTACAGAACTGTGTTGGCTCTGCAATGCATTCTAAACTCCACAGAAGTAAATTTTCATGCATGAACTCCAAAGATATATTTAGACCTCCCAAGATGTAGGTTTAAAAACTTGCTAAGAATATAGGCTTTGGAGTCAGACTGCCTAAGTGTGAGTACTGACTCTACTACTTAAGGCGCTGTGTGACTTTGGGGAAGTTATAGTACCTCTCTAAGCCTCAGATTTTTTAACTGTAAAATAAGGATATACCCTTGCTTCTCTTAGAGGGTTGCCATTAGGACTAAGTGTTATATGGAAAGCATTTACTACAAAGCTTCGCACATAGGAAACAATCAATACATGTTAGTTTTATGACAGTTCCTTGAGGTAATCCTAAATAATGATTTTTTTCTCTGTACTGATGAGAATAAATGGGATTAATAAAATACAGCCCTCTCCCCACCCCCACTCTCAAAAAAACTCCTAAGGGGGGAAAAATGTAACTCCTGTAGAATCTCTTGCTCAAAGTCTCCTTATTAAGAAATTATAGTGACTTCTTTTATATGCTTCTATTAGAGAATAGAATCTAGAATCTTAATTTCCAAAATGAGGTAAGAAGGTTGTGTTTTACTTCATCACAGAACCTTTAACAAACGAAGAGAATCTGAACTCTGTAACCCAGGTGCCCTCTCAGATCCTGGTCATGGGTTACAAACAAACCTCTATGTCTGCCCTTTTGTTCAGGTGGTATACCAACTTAGAGGTCCTTGACTGCACGGTCATCCCAGATCCCATTGTCGGCAGAAGGCTGGAAGTACTACCAGCACTGCTTTATAGAGGGAGTAAAGATCAGGAAAAATCTTCTAACAGACCTTTTTCTCTGACGTCCTAAAACTTTAGTCTCATTAAGAGTAAAGCAATCAAAGTAAGGCCTAGCTTGAGAGGAAAATCATTCCTAATTTTGGAGGATCTTAAGACCTTTGGGAAAATGAAAAAAAAAAAAGGCTCTCTCCTTTCTCCTTGCCCTGTTCTAGTTATCATGATCATATTCTGCTCTAAGTTAAATGAAATAATGTAGGTGATGTGCCCAGCATAATATCTGGTGTTAGTTTCCTTTATTTTCCTAACAAAATCAGGATATGCATATGAGAAAAATGGGCGGATCACTAAAATTTACGTGGTAAAAAGGAAATCAGAGAGATTTTTCCAAAATCTTTTTTTTTCATTCCCGACAGCATGTTGCTTCCATCTTCCCTAATTTAAGAGGCATTTATGTCAATTTACTTCACAACAAAGACTATAAACCCTACTTATCTGGCTTGGAAACTCTATTAATCAGATGGATTCTGACAAAATCAATGTTTTCAACTTTTTAAACCCACTCCCCACCTCACCCCCAAATTAAACAACAACAACAACTTGGCCATATTTGAGGTCCATAGTTTCTTCATAAGCGTCCATCAGTCATATAATGTAACCTCAAGCAGGTGTCTCACTACAAGGCCCATGTTAACAACGGTTTAGTTGCATTAGTCTATAAAAGAGCTTTTCTAAGGTGGAACTCTTATTCAGACTTTATAGTGACAATAAATTAGGTAAACAGGGATTTCCATTACTCCAAAACTGAATGTGTTAAATAAGTAAGGACTACATACAATTCTAAAATAAATATTTAAAATTACTGAAACTTTTTAAAATTTAAATAAAATGTTAGAAATTCATACATTATACTTTTCCTATTTTAATTTCTTTCTTAATAAATGAAGAAGTTCTAGTTTAAAAAAAATCTAAATAATGGCTCATTACCCCGAAAGAGAAAGACGATATCCACAAAGTTAAAAGATGCTAGACTGCTTAAAAGAAAAGCCTTTCTAAAGCAAATAATGTATATGCTTTCTAAAATACGTAATTCCTTAAAGAATTTATCTACTCAATACCTTGTAATCATCTCTAAATCTAATGGGACATAAGCGCATTTCATCAGAGATGAAACTCTTCAATGACTGCTAAACTGAGAATCAAAAAATTATTATAATCTAGTAGTTTGGCCTGTAGCAAGCATTAATCAGAAGTCATAATAAATCCACATGCTTCTTTAGACAGCACATTAGTCAAACAGTTTTCTATGATAACGACATTGACTAATGGGCTCTGAGTTAGAAGGGTCAATCATAAACTCATCAAATGCTTCATTTAATTTCTTAATTTGGACAAACACAATTTGTTTATGGGAAAGATATCAGGTGTTCGTGAATGAATAATGGCTATGAAACCAAACTCCATTAATCAGCTCATGATTACAAATGACTTAGAGATTGTTTATTCTAATTTCATTCATTTGGGTCAACAAAGAAAACATGAGCAAATGAAACCATTTGGAAAAAAATGGCACACTTATTTCTCCATATTTAATAAGGCAATGATAAATACTCTTTCAAAAACTATATCAAAAGGACCTTATGACTCAGGTTGATACCATTCCTTTTTACAACTGAGTTCTTAATGCCTACGATTTATAAAGAGACCAGGTAAGAAAAACCAAAAACCAAAAACCAAAATACTATACTCCTCAATGCTACTAAGGTTGCTCTCATTTTATAAGATTTCCCTCTGATTCCTCAGGCAGAGGGAGCTACTCCTCTGTTTCTACTGCACTTTGTAACTTTGCGTACCACATAGTAGGGTCTCAAATACTTGCAAAACAGATGAACGGTTTATAGTACTATGTGATATTGTTAAGTATTTGTTTGGACAGCTCCATCCTACACTACACTGTGAGCTCCAAGGGGGCAGAAATAGTGTCTTAGGAATCTTTGTACTTCCATTGCACAATTCACTTTTATTCAAACAGATTCTAAGGAAAAGTACTCTATTGTGTAAAATTCTGATTCAGTAAATTTAGTGACAGTAAAATTTGGAGTGTTCTGCGTTATTTTGAAAGTACATGAGAACAATCGACTAAGGAAGAAACAAGTGTCATTGTGTTTTAATTACTGAAAGACATCTGTTCTCCCTTCATCTTCTTTCCTTTTCTACTGTAGTAAATGGCACTTTGGGTAACGGGGCTTCTCCTCGGGCTATCCAAGACTGCTGATGCTCCAGCAGCCATCGGGTGCTGCACTGGCCAAGCTTGCTTTGTCCCTCCTGTCCTACTGATGGGTTGGTGAAGAAACTTATTTGATATTTATTCCTGAGTCCTCACCTGATTCTCTTATTTCAGCTCTTAGTCCTGACCTGTTGTGTCTAGATTAGGGAAAATAAAAAATTATTTTTACTAATATAAAATAAAAATTCCTATAATGAGTAGGCTACTTCATAAAGAAACTAGTACACAAATAAATCTTTTATAAATAAAATACATAAGATATAATTTATGACCTCCTTTATTTAAAAACAATTAATGTTTCCCAGTTATAAAACTTTCCATAAAGTTTTTTTTTTAACACTAAATTAACTGTAAGAAAGGCATACCCCATGCACCTGCAAATCCAGGGAATAAATTTCATGATATAACTCCCTGGAGCTAACCTATTGAACTTCCAACATGTAGATTACCTGTTTGTGATTGCTATCTTTCTACAATGCATTATAAACTTGCACACTGTCTGTAAACTTTTCAATTAAAACAGAAATACAAGCTTTTTTTTTTTTTTAAAAAAAAAAAAACCAAAGAACTGCAGAAAAACAAAATAAATGTGTACCACCATTACTCTCCTCCTCACAGTTTGGTGGATATTTTTCCAGGGCTTTTTCTATGCATTTTAAACACACACACACACGCACATTACAAAAAATATATATATGTCAGGGGCCAGACTGTAGCTTAGCGGTTAAGTTCGGCATGCTCCGCTTCAGCAGCGTAAGTTCAGTTCCTGGGCACAGACCTACACCACTCGTCAGTGGCCATGTTGTGGCAGTGACTCACATACCAAATAGAGGAAGATTGGCATGGATTACTTAGCCCAGGGTGAATTTTCCTCAGGAAAAAAAAAATACACACACACACACACACAAACATCATCCTACACTTTTGCTTTTGCATGCCGCTTTTTTTCTATTAATGATTCCATTGACATCTTTCTTTGTTAGTCAACACATACAGCATTTTGCCTAATTTCCATGTCTTCTTAAATAGAGTATTGTTGAACTTCCTTCATCCTTTCCTTGATGACTTAGAGCATCATTATGAACACCAAAACATCAAGCAAAGTTTGGTATGTAAAACAGCAATGTCCTTTATGGGATCATGTACAGAGATATTGCCAGTCAGTAGACTCATAGTCTAATAGTTTTTGAGATGTTTTGTCTGCTATTTATAATTTGCCTGTCTTCCTTGTCAAGAATTATATGCCTAATCTGAGCACTTTAAATCTGGTAGAGGTATAAAAAGTAGGTATCCAGAAAAAATAAGGCATCAAAATCAGTGAAAAGGAAGAATTATTTAACAAATGGTGCTGGTACTGATTAGCTCTTTGCGTAGAAAAAAAGTTATCTGTCTTTAGCATCAACACTAAATTTCAGAAAAATTCAGGAGTTAATGATAAGATATTCATAGAAGTACAAAAACAATTACCAAAACAAAATATTGAATGTTCATTTAATAGCTGAAAAAGAAAGACTTGTGCAGTAAAGAATTCGGCCTGGCCCAAAGAGAGGTCTGGCTTTTGTCCTCAGCTCCTGGAAAGCCAGAGTAATTAGAGTCTTCATTATTCATGGTGGGCCACTCAGATCAAGTCTGATATTTCTGCCCATGAGGTAACTAAGGGTGAACCAGCCACACCCAACAGTATTAATATGGGGGCTAGCCATGCCCAAAACACTAATCACAGTAGTCCCCTGCTGTCTGTGGTTTCACCTTCCACGGTTTCAGTTACCTGCAGTCAACCATGGTCCAGAAGCAGATGTTCCTCCTTCTGATGTCCTGTCAGAAAGTCAGTAGTAGCCTAATGCTACATCACAACACCTACATCAGTCACCTCACTTCATCTTATCATGTAGGCATTATATCATTTCACATCATCACAAGAAGGGTGAGTAGAGTACAACAAGATATTGCGAGAAAGAGAGACCACATTCGTATAACTTTTATTACAGTATATTGTTTAATTGTTCTATTTTATTATTAGTTATTGTTGTTAATCTCTTACTGTGCCTAGTTTATAAATTAAACTTTATCATAGGTATATATGTATAAGGAAAAAAGTGCATATAGGGTTCGATACTATTTGTGGTTTCAGGGATCCACTGGGGGTCTTGGAACATATACCTCTTGAATCAGGAGGGACTAGTCTCTTTGATTAGAAGGTTGGGGCTTTGGGCCACATGATGTCAGTCCAACCTCCTGGAAGACGGTAGGGGAAATAATTTCTGATGTCCTATATGCAGATTAACCTCACTACAAATGAGTAATCATGGTGCAGGCAATTTTGTAGATGGTGATGTTTTCTTTACCTTATGGGGTCCCAAGTCTCTCTCTTGGATGGGACAGAAGCAAATCTACCTCAAGATTACTAATTAGAAAAAGAGGTCTGGATTGAAGGGCAGCAGTGTCTTCACCAGCTTACAATATACAATGTTGAAATAAACAAGTAAATGTTAAGACTATCTATTCTATATTGTAAACATACTGCAGATGGGTGATTCTCATAATTTTAGGTTTTTCAATCTTTCTAACTGAATTCTCTATATAGTGAGAGGAGAAAATTTTACTAAGCCTAAAATATGTAATTTTCAAGTAAAATTGACACCATCCTGATTCAAGAAGAAAAAAAATTCAGGTAACCCATTATTGGTCAACTAACAGATCCACATAGCCCCCAATTAGAAAATGAGCAGAGAATCCAAATAGACATTTTTCCAAAGAAGACATACAAATGGCCAAAATGTACTGAAAAGATGCTCAACATCACAAATCATCTGAGAAATGCAAATCAAAACCACAATGAGATGTCACCTCACATCTGTTAGAATGGCTATCATCAAAAACTAAGAGCTAATAAGTACGGGTGAGGATGTGCAGAAAAGGGAACCCTTGTGTACTGTTGGCAGGGATGTAAATTGGTACAGCCACTATGGAATACAGCATAGAGGGTACTCAAAAACTTAAAAATGGAACTACAGCAATCCCACTTCTGGATATATACCCAAAGGAAATGAAATCAGGATCTTGAAAAGATACTTGCACTCCCATGTTCATTATGCCATTATTCACAATAGCCAAGATATGGAAACAACTTAAGTGTCCATCTACAGAAAAATAGATATAGAAGATGTGGCATATATACACAATGGAATATTATTCAGCCAAGAGAAAGAAGGAAATCCTGCCATTTGCAATAGCATGGATGGCCCTTGAGGGCATTATGCTAACTGAAATAAGTCAGACAAACACAAATACTGTATGATGTCACTTATATATGGAATCTAAAAGAGCTGAACTCATAGAAACAGAGAGTAGAATAGTGGTTTCCAGGGGCTGAGGAGTGGGGGAAATGGGGAGATGTTGGTCAAAGAGTACAAACTTCCAGTTAATAAGATGAGTAAGTTCTGGGGAATGTACATATGGTAACTATAGTTAACAATAGTGTATTATGTATTTGAAAGTTGCTAAGAGAGTAGATCTTAAATGTTCTCACTACACACAAAAAAATGGTAATTACGTGAGGTGATGGAGGTAATAACTAATCCTATTGTGGTAATCATTTCATTAATATATACGTGTATCCAATCATCATATTGTATACTTTAAACTTACAGAATGTTATATGTCAAGTATATTTCAATAAAGCTGGGAGGGAGGGGAGATTCAAATAGCTTGTTACATTTTCTAACTCCATAAACAGATTTAACCTGAAAATATTTCACCATTCTCATGACATTTGCCTTGAGGATTTCTTGTCTAAATTGGTTATTAAAGGTTTCCAACATAAAGAGTAAAATTTAATTTCCAGTTTAGAGTGAAATGATACTATGTTAAGGGTACAAAAGAAAAGAAAAAAAAAAACGATTTCAGAATATACATTCTACTAAGTTTGACAACAATAATTCTAAAATAACCAACCTTTATATTCTCTCACCAAATACAAGCATTACACTTTCAATATGTGTCTGAAATTTTAAAAAAGTCTTCAAGATGATATTTCCCACAACTTTTCCAGTAAACTACCCATCATGTTGACTTTCTAAAGATCTTCAAAGTTACATAGATTATAAATACAACAATATATCTAAAGATAAAAATGTAAAATACCTGGCAACTTGCAAGTTCAGGTCAGAAGAGATTAATAAAATAAAATGGAAAAATATGCAAAAATGTGTTGTAAACTGGGAATAGTTATACAAGCATAAAACATTAATTCAGCAAAAGTCAATTACAAAACAGCACAAATACCTGTGTATTTGAAGTTTATGATATTCAACTTATTAAAAAAGTGAAATTATATTTTAAAAATATAATGTAGATAACTGTGCCTTCTATAAACTAAAGTGGGTTCAATCCAGTTCTGAATCAGTAATATTTATATTTTTAAAAAACAGGCTTTTAGTAGCTACTATGAAATGAGAAACATTAAAGTAAATCCAATTATTCGTTCATACATTTGACCAACAAAAATTTGCTGAGCACAAGCTATGCATACATAAAGTCCTTTTCTCAGTGCTGGAGAGTGAAGAAAATAGAGAAAAATCCTTGCCCGGATGCAGCTTACCTTCTAGTGGGGAGAGAGAGATAACGATAAAGATAAGTGAATTATAGATGGTAAGAGTGCTAACATAGAAAAATAAAGCAAGTAAAGAGGACAAGGATGCGCATGTAGGGTAAGGTGCAATTTAGCCAGCTGACATTTGAGCACTGAACTGAAAGGGGTAAGGGAGGAAGCTAGGTAGCTGTTTCAGGGAAGAGCACTCCAGGCAGGAAGGAGAGCAAACACTGAGGCCTTGAAGGGGGAGGAGCCTGCTGAGACTGAGGAATAGTGAGAAGGAGAACATGGACAGAAGGGAAAGAGTGTGGAGAACAGCAGATGACATCAGAAAGGTAACAAACAATGGACCAGATTCTGAAGGGCTCCAGAGGCCATTAGAATGACTTTGGCTTTTACTCTGAATGGGGAAGATGCTTGAGCAGAAGAGTGATATTCCTGATTGATACTTTAAATGGATCACTCATTCCGGCTGCTGTGTTAAAAATAAACCATAGTTTGGCTAGTGGAAGCGAGGTAACTAGTTAAGAAGCTATTGCAATAATCTAGGTGAGTGATGGTGATGGCTTGGTCTGGGGAAGTGGCTGGAGGCAGTGAGAACAAAGATTCCATACGCTTTTAAGGCAAAACCCCCAGGACTTGTTGATGGATCTAGATGCGGGAAAAAGAATGGAGTCAGGGACTACTTAAAAATCTCTGAAGAGTGAGCAAAAGCAGATTTTAGAGGGAAGCTGAAACTTGGAAGAAGGGAATGACATGGGAATAGTTCACTGCTTTTGAGGTTTTGGCCTAAGAGTGGGCCATGATTGAGGCAAGACACGGCTGAATCTCTGAGAAAAATGCCTGTGATCTTTTTGGCCTAAGGATCAGAGGGAAGAGCCCAGGGCAAGCACAGCCTCTGGAAGTAAGGGGGAATCATGGAAAAGAGAGAACCAGAAAAGGGGAGCCCAACTCTATAAATTCTGCCTAAGTCTCTGGCTGACTGCTGAACCACGCATGCTCAGGACCTGCTCAAAGCAGTCTGAACATAAAATAAACTGGTATTTCAGCTGTTGCCCACCATACGTTAAGAGAAAATTGCAATTAGGATCTATCCAAGTTAATTGCCTGCTAAAACAAAACCAGCAACACTCTAGAGAGAAATATAATAGAATGCAGAATATTCACAACAAAATATTCACAATGCCTAAGATACAATCAAATAATTATTCAATATCCAAAGAACCAGAAAAATGCGAACCATTGTCAAAGGAAAAGAAAATAAACAATTAACCTTGAGATGAATCAGATGTTGAAATGAACAATAGAGAACTTTAAAAAAACTCTTATAACTATGCTCAATGAGGTACATAAATACATAATTATAATAAATTCTAAAAAATAGACAATCTCGGCAGAAAAAGTAACATCTAAAAAAGAACAAAATAATTTTTGAACTGAAAAATGTAAGAAATTAAAAAATTCATTGCATGAAAATGACAAGATTAGTGAATATGAAGATTGATAAGAAAGACCAAAAAAATTACACAAACTGAAAATCCAGAAAATTTTTATTTACTCTTTTTAGATTTATAAAAGGAAGAAAGAAGGGGAGGAGGAGGAAGAGCAAGAGGAAAAGGTGGAGAAACACTGCGGACCCTTTCGGAAAGTTATGCAAAGCAGCAAAGAGAACAAGGCAGAGCCGAAGAAATAATGGTAAACTCACTCCCCAAATCTGGGGCCAAAATCAGCATCCTGAACATGATCAGTGAACCCGAAATAAGAACACCACGAGGAAGATCACTCCTAGTCACATCATATTCACACTACTGAAAATCACACACAAAGAGAAAATACTGAAAACCACCACAGAAAAATAACACACTTTACATACAGGAAAACAATGATTTCAATGACTGAACTTTTCATCAGAAAAAAGAAAGCCAAAAGACTGAACACCATTTTTAAGTGCTGAAGGGTAAGAATCTCCAAGGATGTCAACCTTGACCTAATTGATATTTATAGGACACTACATCCAACAATCGTAGACTACACATTCTTTTCAAGCGCACACGGTACATGCATCAACGTAGACCATAGCCTGGGCTGAAAATAGGTCTTAAAAAATTTAAAAGGATTAACATTGTATGGAGTATATGTGCCAACTTCCCTGTACAACAGATACAGAATACCAGACATTGACTGGATTTAACCTCCTGTCTAGAAACATCAACAAAATACAGAAAGAGAGAGAGAAAGAAGGAAGAAGAGAAGGGGAGCAGGGGAGGGGAAGAGAGAGGGAGAGACAGAGAGGGAGAACAAACTTTCAAACACCGGACACCAGGCAGTGAAGAATGATCCCTGCAAGACAGGAGACAAAGGAGGAGTGCCCTACGATTGCTACAGCTGTCTTGATTTTCCACCCAGAGGGCAGGGAAAGAGAACCCAGATGGAGCCTAGTGGACTCTCTGAGTCTAGCAGAGAGAGCTGTTGAGTTCTGGAGACCAAGGTACCTATAGTTTGCAGGACAGAGCACCAGAGAAAGAGCTGCACAGACACAGAACTCAGAGATCTGTGGAGGGTCCCCCTTAAAATACTGATTGGCAAATGCCTTTGGGAAACTACTCAAGCCTGGGGAAGAACCACTTGACCCCTAGTGCTAAAACAACACCTGGTATATGAAAGGCACATAATAAAAATCGTTGAATGTTGAATAAATTCAAATGTCCAAGTGTCTTCCCTAAAAGTAAATTATACAATAAATTTAAAAATCATAAAAATCTCTTACAAAGTAAGGAGGTAATAGAAAATAAAACTTAAGAAAATGAAGACAGGCTTAGGCAAAATATGCAGTGCTCAAACCCACATTATGAAAAATGTTTACCTCTTTATGTTTTTAGATATCTTCCTAATAAGTAAGTTTAATTCACATTATATAAAATGTATATATAAGTATTTATAGCAAGATATGTTTATAAATATGCTTGCCTTCCTAAATGAATATTACCCAATAAATTTACCCAATTTTAAAAAGTAGGAATATCCAACAAGTGTATCCATATATACAAAAATTCTTTCATCTAATCAGCAATGATTTGCTAAGCCCTATTTACTTTTCAAGGTCTTTCACTAACATTTTCAGAATGTCTTCAGAATGACAATAATAAATAACTCATCTGTTTAAAACAATTCTGAAAACTCCAGGGCCTTAGCAACCTTTCAAAATCACTATGCAAAACTAAGAAATGATGACCATTTCAAGCATTACTTAGGAAAGTTATAACAGTAGGAAATAGTTACCTCTTTGGAATAACTGTGAATCAATAAAAAGTACACTGTCACATGAAGATTATAAGGGATTTATAGGGTTTAACATATTCCTTCCAGGAGGTGCCTTACGTAGGAACCACTACATACAAAGTGTTTAATTTAAAAAGTATTAACAATTACATTCAAATTCCCTAATTTTAATTCAAGACTGAAAACTATTCCTTTTCATATGTAACATATCATTGGTATACTAACCAAAAATTTTTCTGAAAATATTACACGTGTATGGTTTTTCATTCAGATAATATTTGATGAAAGTTTGTTTAGATGTACTGAATATATTAAATGTACCATATAGAAGTAAGGAAAGCTAGCCTGGAAGATTTTACAGGTATAAATTTCGCATCAAAATCTGATTAATCCTTTCTATATCAGGATTTGCTACAGGGGAAAGTTAGGTGCATTTTTCTTGGTTAAAACCCACCAGTCCAGAAGTCTGAGGACGAGTTTTCCTTTCTGATTTAGGGATGGGGGATGACGAGGAAACACACAGAGGGACATCCCAAACCTCCTCTTCTCTCCTCCCATTTTCCTTTTGTCATACTTACCTCTGTTCCTGTGTAAATCTATCGAGCTATAAATCCTAAATTAAATGGTGGTCCCATATGAAAAGTCAACCTCACTGGTTTAGGATATTTTGCATTACTTATAAATATGAGCAAGCGAGATGAGCTGCAACTGTGTGCACAGGGAATATGTGTCCCCACTCACTCACAACCAAAGAGTAAAATATTGAACCCACTTGAGCGCTGTGATAATGAATCTAGACCCTTTATACTCACAAGGCAAGAAACAGCAACTACCTAAGTGCACAAAATGATGTTGCTTCACTGTTTTTAATTACAAGGACATGGAAATGGTAACCATAAAGTGTTAGAGATATACCCTCCATTATTGCCCTCAGAACAACGGCCAACAATGAGCAAAGCATCGCTTATTGAAAATATTGGAGAAATTATTATCTAATAACATATTCATCATTACTATTAGCTGCCAGTTTAGGATTTAACTTCAATGGTATATAAATGCACATTTACACAGGCTACTAGAGACATTCATTCATTCATCCAACCAAGTATTAATAAACAAAGGTTCCCAACATGAGGGTATTGTACTAGGAAATAAAAAGTTGGCAGATCTTACCTAGAGGAGCTTATCACTTAATAGAGGGAATCATGCTGCAAATGGTTCTAATGAAGTATTAATAATTGCTATAAATACAAGCTAAAATATATACAAAATAAACTTCTAGGAAATCTAATCCAACAATATATAAAAAGAAGTACATCATGTCCAAGTGGTGTTTCACTCAGGAATGTAAATAAGATTGGTTTAACATTTGAAAGCAATCAATGAAATCAACATATCAATACTAAGGAAGAAAATACGTGGGATCAACTCAATAGATGCAGAAAAGGAATTCGGCAAAATTAAATATTCATTCCTGATAAAAACTCAAAGCGCACTAGGAATAGAAGAAAAATCCCTCAACCTGAAAAGAGCATCTGTGAAAATCTACAGTCAATATCTTGCTTAATGGTGAAAGACTGAATGCTCTCTCATTAAGATCAGGAGCAAACGAAGGATATCCACTCTCACCACTTCTATTCAAAATTGTGCTTGGAGGTTCTAGCTTGGGTAATAAGGCAAGAATAAGAAATAAAGGCACTCAGATTTGAAGGAAAAAAAAGCCTCTCTATTTATAGACAACATGATTAACTATGTAGAAAATTCAAAAGAATCCTAAAAAAAGCTAACAATCTCTATATGGTTTAACAAAATTACTTGATACAAATTTAATATTCAAAACAGAATTGTATTTCTATACATTATCAATGAACAACTGGAAATTAAAACAAACAAAAAAATTAATATTTACAAATACACCCCAAAACATAAAATGCTTGGGAATAAACCTAACAAAATATATACAAGATCTATATGCTAAAAAACACAAAACTTTGATGAAAGAAATCAAAGAAGCGGAGATGCAGAGCTATATCACGTTCATGGATGGAAGATTCAACACTGTCGTCAATTCTCTCCAAGCCGATTTGTGAAGCCCACGTAATCCTAGTAAAAACCCCAGCTGGAGTTTTTTTTTTGTAGAAGTCAACAAGCTGGTTCTAAAATTTATATAGAAAGGGAAAAGAAGAATAGCCAAAGCATTCTGAAAAAGAACAAAGCTGGGGGACTCCCTGACTGATTTCAAGACTTACTATAGAGCTACAGTAATCATGGCAGTGTGGTACTGGCGAAAGGACAGATAGCCATATAGGGCAATGGAGCAGAACAGAGAACTCAGAATAGACCTAGTCATATGTTGTCAACTGATGTCTTACAAAGGTACAAAGACAGTTCAGTGGAGAGAAACTATCTTTTCAACAAATGGTACTGAAACAGTTAGATATCCATATGCAAAGAAAAGAACTTCAACCTATACTTCACACGATATACAAAAATTAATTTAAAATGGACCATTAACCTAAATGTAAAATCTAAACTATGAAAATTCCAGAAGAATTTTTGTGTTCTTTGCTTAGGCAAAAATTTCTTAGATATGACACTAAAAGCACCACACATAAAAGAAAAAAGTAATAAATTGTACTTCAACACATTAAGAACTTCTGTTCTTCAGAAAATACTGTTAAGAGAATATAAACATGTCACAAAATGTGAAAAATATTTGCAAATCACATATCTGATAACTTTTATCGAAAATATACATAACTCTCAAAACTCAGAAACTGAAAAACAAATAACCATTTTTAAAAATGGGAAAAGAGGATCTATGATAGTAAATAAGCAAATGATGAGACGCTCAACAACATTCATCATGAGGGATATTCAGATTAAAATCACAATAAGATACCTCTGCACACCCACTGGAATGACCAAAGTAAAACGAAAACAGCACCAAGTACTGACAAGAATGTGGAACAAATGGAGTTCTCAAACATTGCCGTTAGAAATGCAAAATGGTCCAGCCACTCTAGAAAATAGTTTTGCAGTTTCTCATAAAGTTACACATAAAATTATCATATTACCTAGCAATCCTAGTCCTCGGTATTTACCCAAGTGGAACAAAAACTTATGTTCATACAAAACCCTATCTGAGAATGTCGCAATGGTTTAACTCATAATTGTCCAAAATTGGAAACCATCTAAACATTCTTCAATTAATTACTCCACATAATGGAATACTACTCAGTAATAAAAAAGGAATAAACTATTGATATATGCAACAACATGGACAAATCTCAAAAGCATCATGTTAGGTCAAAGAAGCCAGACTCAAAAAGGTACATATTATATGATTCCACTTATATGACATATTGGAAAAGTCAAAACTGTAGAAACAAAAAATAGATCAGTGGTTTCCAGGAGCTAGGAATGGTGGGAGGAGTTCACGACAAAGGGGAATGGGGAAATTTTGAGAGATGATAAAATTGTTCTACATCTTGATTCTGGGTGTTGTTACACACTGTTTGCATTTGTCAAAAATCAAAGAACTGTCAGTAAAAAGGGTGTATTTTACTCTATATAAATCATTAATTTTTAAAAAATCATTTTTTAGAAAATGAACAGACAAGGAATAGACAAGGAGAAAATATTTACAAAGTACGTATCTGACTTGTATTCAGAATATATAAATAACTCTGCAAGTCAATAATACCAAAAATTCCTTTAAAAAATAGGCAACATATATGAGCAGATATTTCATGAATGTATACAGATGACAAATAATTGCATGAAAAGATGCTCAGTCTCATTAGTCATCACAGAAATGTCCATTAAAGTCAAATGAAATACAACACATTCAATAGAACGGTTGAAATTAAACTGAAAAAAACTGACAACACTAAGTGATGTCAAGCATGTGGAACAAATGGAACTTTCACACATTGCTTGTGGAAACACAAAATAGTACAGCCACTTTGGAAAACAGTTGGGCAGTTTCTTACAAAATTAAAGCTACACTTCCTATATAACCAAGCCATCCCATTCCTAAGTATTTACTCAAGAAAAATGAAAATATATGTTCACACAGACTTGTACTCAAATGTTCATATAAGTTTACTCATAAAAACCATAAACTGGAAATAACCCACCCATCCACCAATTGCAGAATGAATAAACAAACTGGTATAGCCATACAAAGGAATACTACTCAGCAATAAAAATAAATCACGTCCACAACAACGTGGCCAAATCTGAACAGCACTATGACCAGGGAAAGACTACAGACACAAAAGTCTATATATACTATGATTCCATTTATATGGCATTCTGAAAAATGGCAAAACTATATGGTGACATAAAGCAGATTAATGGCTGCTAAGGTCTGAGATGGAGAGAGAGAATTGACTTCAAAGGAGTACAAGGGAACTTTCTGAAGTAACGAAAATGTTCTTTATCAAAAATTTTGGTGGTAGTTATATACTGTATACATTTGTCAAAACATGGGATTTCATCCTAGATACTGGGGAATTTTACCATGTTTATCTTAAATCTTTTCTATACCTCTTTAGGTTCTCTTCATAACTGCAGACCAATCAGAAAATAAAGAAAAGCCGGAAAAAAAAGGTTTTTAATAACCTTAAATCCCACCCCCCAGTGATAATAACCACTATTAGCATTCTGATATTCACCACCCAGGATATCTTTGAATGCAAACATTAACTTGTGGTCAAAACTAAAATAGGATCAGATCTCTCACACTGTTCAGGAGCCTCTGTTTCTTGAATCCCAAAATAGATCACAAATATATTTCTATTTCAATAAATATGTTGTACATATTAAAAAAAGAAAAACAGACTATACTATGATTTTCCTAGTTGAAAGTGAACATCAAGAATTCCTACTGTATGATATCCTTTGTATTGCCATTAATTATTTCAACTTTTGCAAAACTTGTTTTTATTTATACGTAACAAATTAATTTACATGTCTTGGATTCTCTAAAGAATGTATTTTCTAGTTTTGCTAAATAAAATTCAAAGAAATCCTTTATAAAAAATAGAACAAAATTTGAACTTTTATGGGATGACAGGAAAATTAAAAAATAACAGTTAACATTAAGAAAAATTAATAAAAGACTTTTTTGGAAGAGAGACAGGATTATTTGTTGATTTGTTACCATCAACTCTTTGTAAATTTAGGGGAAGATGCTGTACTCACATACAAAAAGGGCCACTCTATTTAAACAGTTTTTTTTTTTTTATTATGAAAGAAAAAAGAAACCCCAGGGTCTAAAATGTAATGAGTGATCCTATTAGTTCCACCAGACTAAAATCATACAGTCTACGTATGTGGTCTTTTCAGCCACATCTGTCATGAACCATTCTTACATCACAAAATGCAAAATACTGAGCATTGATTTACTAGATGAGACCTGGGAAAGTACCCATCATTTGATTTCCCCCTAAAAGAAGGATCGGCTCATAGGAAGATAGGTGACAGTTCTTTGCAGACTACACTCAGAACTTACACATTTTAGAATCAAATCTTAATAAATCTGAGCAACAAAGAGAAAACCATAATGAAGTAAAGGATTAAATAAAATGGAAAAACAAAAGCGATCTCAGTCATGACTTTCTTAAATCCAAATATTTTGCTTGGCTAGAAACATGGGTAAATTATTAAAAATATTTATGATATGTGAAAATGTATAAAAGTGCTTACTACATAGTAGATGCTCAATAAATCACACTCATTATCTTAAATACTTCATGAAACACATTTTTATTAATCATTTTATATACTGATCTGATAGTCCTCCTTTCAAAAGCTCTCAGTTTCACTAAAATGGAATTTTTACTTAATACAAAATGCATAGTATAGAAGAGTTTTGAATTAATTATTTCTTCCACTTATGTGAAATCTACACTAAACACTTTTTGGTAAATTTCTTTACATAGTGTTATTTTACTCTTATCAAAAAAAATAGATGTATAATTTTCCGTATAGGAAAAGGTTGAGTATCATTCCAAATTTTTAATGGTTTAAATTATGAAATATTAAAGGGTGATTAATAAAAACAAACTTCATTACATAATCTTGCTTTAGATAAATTATTTACAATGATTCTAAAACTAATAAAAAAGAAACTGCACACGACATATAAACAAATATCCAAATCTTATACACTTGTCAGTCTTTCAATAATGAAGTCAGGGGAAAAATAAATTCACAGACACCCAAGTGAATTGGCAACTGTAAGTGACAGAAGCCCTTCTAAATCCTCTGTTTACACTGGGGATTAGTGGAGTAGATTTTGAGTTGCGAACTGAACAGTCCACGGTCAAGGGAACCTGCTCCCTGTCGGCCCGCAGGGCATAAGGACAAAGCATGGTCCTGGTAGGAAGTGACCCATAAACGTATTCCTATCCAGGATTTATACAAAGCCAGTCTGCCTCACAGAAACTCCATATGACCATTAACTGGCCTGCAAGGCCTGCCAGGAGGCCTAATTACAGGTCTACAGAGCCCAATAACAAAAGCTGAAGGGCTTTAGCCTAGGGATGATCTGCTTTACACCGACTTGAGAGAGTCCATATAGAGGACCCAAAAGAAAGAGGGTTAGCTTTAAAATTCTCCCCAGAGATCCAGCATTGTACTCGAGGCTAGAAAGCCCACATGCAACATACTTCAGCTAGGCTTGAACATACCACCCTCTCAAAATTAACATTCAACCACTGTCTGCTTAACATCTGCTCAAACATGGCAAGTTGCTGTGATATTGTTAGACCCTGGCTGATAGCTTTCTTCTTACCAAATATTATTAGGGATAAATAATAATCATTCAAATATAAATGTGTAACTGATGCTAAAACAAATAAGTATACTTTTTAAAAGCAATTTACTTAATTATTCTCTTTAGGAAGCACTATTATATCTTTTTGGATTAACACCAAGCCAAAAATCATGTTCATTATTGGAAACTGGAAGTTAAATTAACAATATCAATTTGACTTTGCATTAAAGCTATTAAATTGTATGTAGAATTTCTGAAGTTTGCAGAAACCATATTTAATGAAAAAAAGGTTTTAACCAATGGCCAAATCAATTAAACTATTTAAGGTTTTACTCATTTGTTTCTTTTAAAAAGCACTATTCTTAATTCTTGATAACTTATTCTAACTGTATATGGACATTGACACGAAGAGGATGGTTAGCTCAATATCTCTTTTTCTAAATACCTCATAAAGCCACTCAGATGATGCTACAGAAAACTACTCCTACTAGCTAACATTTATAGAACACTCAGTTACATGTTAGGTGCTGTTCTAAACACTTTATTACTTTAATTTATTTCTTATAAAAACTCTAAAGGTACATATTATTATTATCCCCACTTCATAATGAAAAAACTGAGGTCCAACAAGGTTTAACAACTTTCCCATGGCTTTATCAGTAAATAATGGGGCCAGGAAAGGGACTCATACCATCTGACATCATACTAATTGCTAACATCTACTGAATACTTAATATGTACCAGGTACTGTTCTATGTTTTACAAATGTTAACTCATTTAAACTCTGTAACAACACCGCATTAGTTATGTACTAATAATATCTCCATTTTATAGGTGAGGAAACTAAAGGAGAGTAAAGGGGAAGTGATCCGCGCAAGCTCACGAAGTTAGTTAGTGAAGCCGGATATGAAGCTAGACTACCAACACACAATAGAGCAGAAGCCTGCGTGGGGAAAAAAGAGGTCTGAAAACTATTCATTTATTGGTTTGCCCTACATAAAAGCCTCTCTCACAATAAAGCAGCCTATTTCTTGGAGCCACAGATCAGTGGTCAGAAACCTACAGTGCAAAACCTCAGTCAGCTTTCAATCAGCGTAGCAGAATGGCTTTCTATGCTCGCCAGAAACAGTACAACATTATCATGGCAATCTCATTTGCAATTCTCAGAATCACAAATATTAAACTACACTAGACTTCAGAGAAGGATCGAGACTTCCAAGATCACATGGCTAGGACGTGAAAGGGTCAGGACTTGGCTTCCAAGTACTTCATGAGTGACCAAGAGAATACACTTGAAGTTTAACATGCTGCGGAAGAACTGGGATGGAGCGAGGCACTTACGGCTTATTCCTAAGCACAGCTTCTTACCTGAGTGTAGTACGTATGTGTGTAACTCATCTGTGTTTACAGTACCTAACCAGCTTCTATTCTAGCAAGGGCCACTGAGATGCATGTCCTTAGTTATGCTGAAGACAGACAAAACACTGGTGATCAAAAAACATTACCCTAGATTTTTCAAAGTTATCAGAAATTTAGCTATTATGAGACTCTAATAGTTGAGCAAAAGAATTTCTTTTCTGACTGAAACTTTAATCCTTTTGTATTATCAATTAAAAACAATTTATTTCAGACTCAAACATTTTCTTGAGGATAGAAGTTATTTTACTGTAAGGTAATTATAGTATTACGCCTAACAAAACAAGGTATGTATTTGGTAATATTTTCTATCACTCTTCTTTCTGTCCAACGTAACTCAAGGATTTCATCTATGGGTAGAAATAACTCAAGAGTCAGAAATCATTGGATTTAAGACCTGGTTCTACTACTTATGAGCTATTGATCTTTTACAACTCATTTAAGCTTTCAGAATATTTGTAAAATGGAGTTAATTAGCTCTCCATGCAGCGATGTGAGTCAAATGATAAGAGACTTATGACAGTGCTTTCAAAACTATAAGGTACAACACAAAGTGTGGTCGATACTATTCAGAAAATGAAATATTACGGAGGTTTTATGATAAAGGTGAGTTACCATACATGCACTAAAAGAAATTTCTACTTTTTCTTATAACAGTAGAGATATAATTTAAAGATTGCATGTGTCAATAATTCTATTAAAAGTAAAATATTAAGGAGATTTTAGAGAAAACTGTGTTTTGAACCACTTGAAAAAGAAAGTGTTATCTTTTCATGCTGATGAAAAATATTTATGTTTTGGACCTTCAGACCTATGAACATACTTGGCATAAGATTATATTGTGTTTTTGTGGAAAACCCAAATAATGTTTGGAATGGTCAAACCACAGTGAGAGCAAAAATGACAGAGACAAATCTTTAAGTAAACGTATTATCTTCCTCTTTCCTCCTGAGAACCAAGTTTCATTATCTTTTCTGTCATGCCCTATCTTAAAGTTTAAGATTAAAAAGATTATTGCTATATATTTTCTACTTTTCAATCCTGGGAATTTTTTAGTATATTTATTTTAAAATCTATCAAACAGTGATTAAGATGAGCACACCACCATTTAAAGGTTTAATTTTCAGTTATCCAGATCCACGTGTTTCTTCACAATGACTCATTTACCAAAGACTAACAGCTGAAATTCTGTTTGGTGAGTACTATTCACTAACGGTGCTGTTAAAACTGCTGGGAGAGATTCCGGAGTTTTAGATATGGTTCATAACTTGCAGATGTTTATTTCAATAGGAAAGTAAGTCCAACATTCATGAAACAATTAAATATTAATATCAGCAGTGTGTGAGTAAATATCAGCATAAATGGTGTGCACAGACAAGGACAAAAAGGATTCAAAAAAGAGAAAGATTATGTGCTGGAATGGGCAGGGAAATCACATGGAAATTTTATTTGAGAGGCATCTTGAGTGTCTGGAGAAGGGGAGGAAGGAGAAAGACATTTCTAGAAGAGAAAAAGTCATGAGCAAAGATTCTTAGGTAGAAAAGAGCCTGAGGAACTCAAAGAACAAGAGAAGAAGCACAGAAATGAATTCTAAGGAACGAAGTTAGAAAGGTCTGTGGATCCATCGTACGGAGCCTTGGAACTTTAGTATAAAGGTGTAAACTGATTTTGTAAGCAATCGAGAGCCAACAAATAATTTTGAGCAAAGGAGCAGCATGACCAAACGGTGGCTGAGGAAGAATCATCCAGCAGCGGTATTCACAAAAAGTATAAACCTTTTCTGGTGGCTACAATTTGCCAGGCTCTGGGCTAGGCACTTCACATATTATATTTATCTTCACAACAACCCCAGAAGGTATTATCTTCCCCCTTACAGATTAGGAAGTTATGGTACAGAGAAGTCCCCAAAGTTAAATACTTCCACACAGGGAACTTAAATGTAGACAACAGGGGGTTGTACTCTTATACTGCTAGTGGGAATGCAACGATTCAGCACTGTGTAAAAGTTTGGTGGTTTTTCAAAAAGTTAAATGTAGAATTACCAAATCACCCCATAATATACTCCTAGGTATATACTCCCCCAAATTACAAACAAGTTCTCAAACAAGTACACGTATATGCATGGTCATAGTAACTCTATTCACAATCACCAAAGGTGCATCAGCATAAGAATGAATAAACAAATGGAGTGTATGTACACACACACACACACACACACACACACACACACACACACACACACATATATACACACACACACACACACACACACACAATGGAATATTATTCAGCCATAAAAAGGGATAAAATACTGACGCATGCTATAACCTGACTGTACCTCCAAAACATTATACTAAATGAAAGAAGCCAGACGCACAGGTCATACATTGTATGATTCCATTTATATGAAACATGCAGAACAGATAAATGCATAGAGACAGAGGGCAGACTGGTGGTTGCCAGGACCTGGGGGTAAGGGGTGAGGAGAGAAACTGCTGTATAAGTAAGAGTTTTTACTTTGGAGTGATGGAAATGCTTTGGAACTAGGTATTGGTTATTCAGCACTGTGAATATATTTAATGCCACTAAAGTGCTCACTTTAAACAATTATGATTAATTTTATATTATGTGAATTTCATCTCAATAAATTACTTTTAAAAAATAGATACCTATAGGGAACTAGAAAATATCCACGCCTGTCATATTCCATTTTAAAAAATAAACCTCTGTTTGGGCCAAACAACAGACATCGAACCACTCAAGGTGACAGAATGAGCAAGCGGTGGCGCAGCCTCAGAACCCTGCTACTGTGCACTCGCAGCTCTCTGCAGAAGTGACAGAGTGCAGCAAGAGACTAAATAGGAGGGAAAGGATTCACCTTCGGGTGGAATGTTTGGCATTTAGACTAAGGACATGGAGGTGGGAAAGATAATAAAGGAAAAATATAAAAAATATATCAAAATAAGAGTTATTAATTCTAGGTGAATGATTGCTTATAAAGAAGTCAAAGATTAAAACTGCAAGGTTTTGAATCTTAAATGAGAGAACAGTACAAGTGTTTTGAAAAAGGGAAGGAAGAAATCATGGCAGAAAGAGTTTTTAATTGGATTTACTCAATATCATAGAGTAAATCGTTAGCTGAGGTTACAACTAAAGATTCAGTCTTACAGATTTACACAATTTTGCAACCTTCCGAGTCCTATTGGCATTTGGAAAAAAAAAGGAAGCTTAGATATAACCTTAACTTCACATCACCTTAGAAGCAAAAGTTAAACAAAAGACAGGAAATCTGGTTTCAATTGCAATTTGGCAATGAACATGAAGAAAGACTCTATCTGGCTGGTGGAAGGGACACCAACACTGTTTTAACCAGCACTTCATCTGATACTGATGCACACTGAAGTTTGAGATCCACTACTCCAGAGAAAAATCACAAATATTCATAAAGAGTCATCTACAGAGAAAGGTGCGAAGACGGCAGCGTAGGCAGACTCTGAGCTCACCTGCTGCCACGAACACAACAAATTTACAACTACTCTGGGAACAATTACTCTGAGAGAGAACTGAAAACTGGACAAAAAGAACCCCCGTGACAAGGAACAGTGTTGACCAAGGTGGAAGAGGCAGAAATTCCTTTCTGGAGAGAAAAAAAAAGTCACCTTCGCCAGCCACAGCACTTCACAGCCAGACAGGAACAATCCTGAGGGATGCAGCTTCCCTTGGAGGAGTGGGGGACCTGAGGGGGGGGACGTTACTGCTATAAACATCCTTTGGACTCAGCACAACTGAGACGAGTGTCATCATATCTGGCTTTGCTGGCTACTAACAACAATGGGGAATACCCTAAGAAAACCTATTGGACATAAGGGAAAAAAAGCCAGCTCTTAAAGGGCTCACACACAAATTCACCCATTTTGGAAAGCAACCTAAAATCACCAGAAAAACAAGTGCACAGTCCTTTGGTGAAAAGAGACTCACCTGACAGGCTCTAGGTAAATCTTGGTGAGAGGTGAGACCTCTTTAGGGACTGAGACATTGGTGGCAGCCATTGTTGTGACCTAGTACAGGCGTGCTGACACAGACGCTGGCAGACGCCATTGGAGTTCTTCCCCTCACCTGTTAGCCCAGGGGTCTGCCCCACACACTAGAGCACCAACTTAATCCATCTCAGCCAGGGAAGGAAGCCTGCCCTAGGGATGGGTTCCACCCAACAGCCAGCCCTCGGGCAACTTTTCGGCTTGTGTAGGCTGGGTGCTTGGATCCTCGGCAGCTGGGCAAGTGTGTCTGCCTCTGGAGGGCAGAAAGTACACAAGGAGTGGGTAGAGTGTGTGAGGCATTGGTGAAGAGTGCGGGATCTCTGCAGTGGTGGGACTGGATCCACTTCTGGGGGTCAGGGCACATGCCCGGGACAGGACTGTGTTGATGGTGTATGTGGCCCTGAGGGTGGTGGGGCTTGTCAGCTGGAGCAGACTTGTGTTTCTCAAACAGCCACACAGGGGACTGGCTCTGCCTTCCAAAGCCTGAAACAACTGGGTGCTCCCGAGCTAAGTGGGGGTCTGCCCCACTCAGCTGCAATCCTGAGAGCTGACAACAGCCTTGCAGGCCAGAGGCCTACAGCAACTCTAAGCCCCTGAGCCTTTCAACCAGTCATACTGGGGGCCTACTCACTAGACTAGAGGAAATCACCCAAGCTGAACAGATAAAAGAAAAAAGAATTTAAAAGAACGAGAACAGTCTAAGGGAGCTCTGGGACAACATCAAGCACACTAACATCCATATTATGGGTGTCCAAGAAGGAGAAGAGAGAGACAAAGGGGCAGAGAATCTGTTAGAAGAAATAATAGCTGAAAACTTTCCTAACCTAAGGAAGGAAACAGACATCCAGGTATAGAAAGCACAGAGAGCACCAAACAAAGTAAACCCAAAGAGGCCCACAGAAAGACACATTATAATTAAAATGCCAAGCATTAAAGATAAAGAGAGAATCCTAAAAGCTGAAAGAGAAAGACAACAAGTTACATACAAAGGAAACTCCCTAGAGCTATCAGCTGACTTCTCAGCAGAAACCCTACAGGCTAGAAGGGAGTGGCACAATATATTTAAAGTGCTGAAAGTAAAAAACCTACAGCCAGGGGGCTGGCCCAGTGGCCGAGTGGTTAAGTTCGCGCGCTCCGCTGCAGGCGGCCCAGTGTTTCGTTGGTTCGAATCCTGGGTGCGGACATGGCACTGCTCATCAAACCATGCTGAGGCAGCGTCCTACATGCCACAACTAGAAGGACTCACAATGAAGAATATACAACTATGTACTGGGGGGCTTTGGGGAGAAAAAAAAAAAAAAAACCTACAGCCAAGAATACTCTACCTGGCAGGGTGATCATTCAGAATGGAAGGAGCAATAAAGAGTTTTCCAGACAAACAGAAATTAAAGGAGTATATCATCAAGAGATGAGTTTTACAAGAAATGTTAAAGGTACCTATTTAAGTGGGAAAGAGAAGACCACAAATAGGAATAAGGAAATTATGGAAAAAAAAAAAAAAAAACAAAGCAATAAAATCACTGGTAAGGGCAACCACCTATAAAGACAATATGAAGGTCAAAAGACAAAAGTACTAAAATTACCTATTTCCATGATAAGAAGGTAAGGGATACACACACACACACAAAAGAGGTAAGATATGGTATCAAAAACACAAAATGTGGGAGGAGGGGAGGAAAAGAGTAGAGCTTTTAGAAAGAGGTCAAACTAAAGAGACCATCAACTCAATATAGATTGCTGTGTACACAGATTATGATATGTGAACTTCATGATAATCACAAACCAGAAATCTATAATAAATACACAAAAAAATTAAGAGAAAGGAACCCAAACATAATACTAAAGAAAACCATCAAACCACAAGGGAGGAGAGCAAGAGAAGAAGAAAGGAACAGAGAAGAACTACTAAAACATCCAAAAAGAAAGTAACAAAACGGCAATAAGTACATACTTATTAATAGCTACTTTAAAAATCAATGGACTAAATGCTACAATCACCACACAGGGTGGCGCCAGCCATGTGGCATAGTGGGTAAGTCTGCCTGCTCTACTTCGGTGGCCCAGGGTTTGCAGGCTCAGATCCCAGGTGCAGACCTATGCATTGCTTATCAAGCTATGCTGTGGCAGGCGTCCCACATATAAAATAGAGGAAGATGGGCACAGATGTTAGCTCAAGGCTAATCTTCCTCAAAAGAAAAAAAAAAAGGCACAGGGTGGCTGATTGGATAAAAACCAAGATCCATATACATACTGCATACAAGAGACACACTTCAAACCTAAAGGCACTCACAAACTGAAAGTGAAGGGATGGAAAAAGATATTCCATGCAACTGGCAAAAAAAGAGAAAGCTTTGGGGTAGCAATACTTATCTTAGACAAAATAGACTTTAAAACAAAAACTGTAACGAGACAAAGAAGGGCACTACATAATGATAAAGGGAACAATCCAACAAGAGGATATAACACTCGTGAATATCTACGTACCCAACATAGGAGCACCTAAATATATAGAGCAATTATTAACAGACATAAAAGCAGAAATAAACAAAAACACAGTAATACTAGGGGACTTTAACACTTCACTTACAAAAATGGATACATCATCCAAACAGAAGAACAATAAGGAAACATTGGCCTTAAAGGACACATTAGACCAGATGGACTTAGTAGATATATACAGAACCTTCCATCCAAAAACCAGAGAACAAATATTCTTTTCAAATGCACATGGAACATTCTCCAGGATTGATCCATATTAAGCCACAAAACAAGTCTCAATAAATTTAAGAAGATTAAATAATACCAAGCATCTTTTCTGACCAGAAAGGTATTAAACTAGAAAACAACTAGAGGAAGAAAATCAGAAAAGCCACAAACATGTGGAGATGAACAAAATACTACTGAACAATGACTGGGTCAATGAAGAAATCAAAGGAGAAATTAAAAAATACCTGGAGACAAATGAAAATGAAAATACAACATGCCAAAATTTATGGGATACAGCAAAAGTGGTTCTAAGAGGGAAGTTTATAGCAGTACAGGCCTACCTTAATAAACAAGAAAAACCACAAATGATCTAACGGTGCACCTAAAGGAACTGGAAAAAGAAGAACAAACAAAGCCCAAAATCAGCAGAAGGAAGGTAATAATAAAAATCAGAGCAAAAATAAACAAAATAGAGACTAAAAACACAATAGAAAAAAATCAGTGAAACCAACAGCTGGTTCTTTGAAAAGACAAACAAAATTGAAAAACCTTTAGTTAGACTCACCAAGAAAAAAAGAGAAGAGACTCAAATAAATAAAATCAGAAATGAAAGAGGAGAAACTACAACAGACACCTCAGAAATACAAAAGATAATAAGAGAATACTACAAAAAGGTATATGCCAAGAAATTGGATAATACAGAAGAAATGGATAAATTCTTAGAATCATACAACCTTCCCAAACTGAATCCAGAAGCAGAGAATTTGAATAGAGCAATCACCAGTAAGGGGATTGAAACAGTAATCAAAAACCTCCCCCAAAACAGAAGTCCAGGACCAGATGGCTTCCCTGGTGAATTCTACCAAACACTCAAAGAAGACTTAATACTTATCCTTCTCAAACTATTCTAAAAAACTGAAGAGAGGAGGAAGCTTTCTAACTCATTCTACAAAGCCAACGTTACCCTGATAGCAAAACCAGACAAGGACAACACAAAAAAAGAAAATTACAGGCCAATATCACAGATGAACATCGATGCAAACATTCTCAACAAAATACTAGCAAATTGAATACAACAATACATTAAAAGATCATACACCATGATCAATTGGGATTTATTCCAGGGATGCAGGGATGGTTCAATGTCTACAAATCAATCAACATGATACACCACACTAACAAAATGAAGAATAAAAATCACATGATCATCTCGATAGATGCAAAGTATGTGACAAGATACAGGATGCATTTATGACAAAAAACTGAATAAAATGGTTACAGAAGGAAAGTACCTCAACAAAATAAAGGCCATATGTGACAAACCCACAGCTAATATCATTCTCAATGGAGAAAAACTGAAAGCTATTTTTCTAAGAAAGAGAACTAGACAAGGATGCCTACTTTCACCACTCTTATTTAACATAGTATTGGAAGTCCTACCCAAAGCTATCAGGCAAGAAAAAGAAATATAACGGATCCAAATTGGAGAGGAAGAAGTAAAGCTGTTATTATTTGTAGATGACATGATTTTACATATAGAAAACCCTAAAGAATCCACCAAAACACTTTTAGAAATAATAAATGAATACAGTAAAGTTGTAGGATATAAACAAAAATCAGTTGTGTTTCTATACATTAACAATGAAGTAGGAAAAAGAGATATTAACAATACAACCCCACTTACAATTGCAAGAACAAGAATAAAATACCTAGGAATAAAATTAACCAAAGAGTTAAAACCTTTTTATAGTTGAAACTATAAAATCTTGTTGAGAGAAATTAAAGACACAATGAAGTGGAAAGATATTCTATGCTCTTGGATTGGAAGAATTAACATAGTTAAAATGTCCATACTTCCCAAAGCAATGTACAGATTCAATGCAATCCATATCAAAGTTCCAACAATATTTTTCACAGAAATAGAACAAAGAATCCTAAAACTTATATGGAACAACAAAAGACCCCGAATAGCCAAATGAACCCTGAGAAAAAAAGAACAAAGCTGGAGGTATCACACTTCCTGATTTCAAACTATACTACAAAGCTACAGTAACCAAAACAGCATGGTAGTGGCACAAAAAAAGACACACATCAATGGAACAGAATCGAGAGCCCAGAAATAAACCCACACTTACATGGACAGCTAAGTCTCTTCAATAAATGGTGTTGGGAAAACTGGACAGCCACATGTAACAGAATGAAATTAGACCATTATCTTACACCATGCACAAAAATTAACTCAAAATGGATTAAAGACTTGAATGTAAGACTTGAAACCATGGAAGTTCTAGAAGAAAACACAGGTAGTACACTCTTCAACATTGGTCTTAGCAGCATATTTTCAAGTACCATGTCTGACCAGGCAAGGGAAACAAAAGAAAAAATAGACAAATGGGACTACATCAAACTAAAAAGCTTCTGCACAGCAAAGGAAACCATCAACAAAACAAAAAGACAAACTAACAATTGGGAGAAGATATTTGCAAACCATATATCAGATAAGGGGTTAATATCCAAAATATACAAAGAACTTACACATCTCAACAACAAAAAAAACTAACAACCCAATTAAAAAGTGGGTAAAAGATCTGAACAGACATTTCTCCAAAGAGGATATACAGCTGGCCAACAGGCACATGAAAGGATGTTCGAATCATTAACTATCAGGGAAATGCAAATCAAAACTACAATGACATATCACCTCACTCTCGTCAGAATGTCTATAATTAACAAGACAGGAAACAACAATTGTTGGAGAGGATGTGGAGAGAAGGGAACCCTCGTACACTGCTGGTGGGAGTGCAAACTGGGGCAGTCACTATGGAAAGCAGTATGGAGATTCCACAAAAATTTAAGTAGAGCTACCATATGATTCAGTTATTCCACTGCTGGGTATTTATCCAAAGAAACATGAGTACGTAAAGATATGTGCCCCCCTATGTTCATTGCAGCATTATTCACAACAGCTAAGACTAGGAAGCAACCTAAGTGCTGATCAAAGGACAAACGGATAAAGAAGATGTGGTGTATATACACAACGGACTACTACTTAGCCATAAGAAATGAAATCGGCCATTTTTGATGCAGGGATGGACCTTGAGGGTTATTATGCTAAGCGAAATAAGTCAGAGGGAGAAAGTCAAACGCCATATGAACCCACTCATAAACAGAAGATAAAAACAGAAACAAACAATCACATAGAGACAGAGATTGGATCGGTGGTCACCAGAAGGGAAGGGGGGAGGGAGGAGGCGAAAGGGGTGATTAGGCACAGGTGTGGTGATGGGTTGTTATTAGTCTCTGGGTTGTGAACATGATGTAATCCACACAGGAATCGAAATATAATGATGTACACCTGAAATTAATGTAATGCTATAAACCGCTGTTACCGCAATAAAAAAAAGGAGACTATGTAAATGTGAAGACTTTGCATAGCAAAGTATAAAAATGTAACAGTTCAGTGCATACAAAATATGATCATTAATAAATACAATAAAATCTCTGACTTCAAATTCATGTTTGGTATAAAACACATGACACCCTACAGCTACATTTTGCTTAATGTTATTTTACTCATACATATTTCTTTCAAAACCATACCTCTGATAATAGTTGCCAAATGTTTTAAATATATTTTAATTCCAAACCAATAACATTATTAACACTCACTAAAAAATCAATAACAATGCAATGGTTCTATATACAACTTTCTTCTGGGACCCACAGTTAGAGTAAAATACTAAGTCTAATCAGCAGGATTTCTATATATGAACCCTATCTACCAGATTATAGTTACTATAAGGCTGAAATAAATCCTATCTCAAGAATCTAGCACATAGCCTTAAGACTTTCTCTGTATGCAATTTTAAGGCCCCAAAGTCAAGGGTGTTTTCCCTGGGAACTCAAGTAAACTCCAGAAGGGCGCTACCAGACCTTCCTAGCCAGCTGTGTAAACCTGAGGACTAGCCTAGACTTTAACTGCTAGACTTAAGGACCGACTGAGCTCCAGTTCTTTTTATTCCTCCCTTCTTCATTTGGCTCATTTGTTTATTTCTAATAATACAACGGACACCTTGAATTCATCACTGAAACAGAGAACTAGAACCTTAACAATAAGTTCTGTATTTCTCATGTGCTCCTCCCCTATTCAACCCTCTGCTTCGCCTCTCCAAGGCACAGTTATGATTAAAAGCAGTACTGGATATTTTTCAAAGGGGTATAACATGTTGTCACATTATAAAGCAATATACTCATGGAACTGGCATCAAAAAGCAAAGTCTGGTAAAAATGGTTACTTAACAAGCAGCAATGAAAAGTGGCAAAGCCCTTTTGTAAAAGAATTTAGTAAAAATGTACAAAAAGGAGTTCTAAATATTAATACCCTGTAATCTTATAAACTCATTTCCATAGTAATCAATCCCAAGAAAATAATCTAAAATATGGAAAACACAATTTGTAACAGGGTGTGTGTGCATTGCAGTATTATTGATAAAATGGAAAAGTTGGAGAAAACATAAATGTTCAATGAGAAGAAAATTATTAAATAAATAATGCTATGTCTAGCTCCAGTCTATCCTTTGCTTATTCAGGCCAATATAAGTTTTTTAATTTGAAAATCATCATAGTATTTTGAATCTCTCAAATTCACAGAACCTCGCTCTTTATCCTTAATAAAATGTAGAATGGTAAATTAAAAAATTAGTAGTGAGAGCTGGGATAGTATAAGCAAGTTATACACTGTGAGGTTTGGACTGTCAGACCTGTTTTATAATATGCTTCAAAGTCATCAACAGATTAAAAACACTGTATAAACCTATGATGAAATTCTGTGTAGCTGTCTTAATGGAAACAAATATTTTCTGGACTAAGCATCACAAATATTTTCCTTTAAAAGAAGAGTTGTCAACACTCAAATTATAAACTGGAAATATTTTTTTCAAAGTAAAATGCCACTAAAGAATGAATGTATATTATGCAGACGATAGAGAATCATATTAACTAGCTTTATCCTATACTATATTTATTTGAGAGTCAAAATATGAAAAACTCGAAGGCAAGCAAAATGTTAATAAATCATCTTTTCCACAGAATTAAAGATAAAATGAGTAAGATTAGTACATAAAATATAAGTGACTTTTAAAGTAATATGGAGAGGTATAGAGACATACAGTCAAAATATGTATCAATTTTTATCCCTACATGGCAAATCACTTCTATGAGCAGCTTATGAAGCTAGTATATCATTTATACTGCTATTCCCAAACTTTAGACTGCGGACAGTTTGGGTGAGAATGCAAGGAGCTAATGCACAAAATCCTTGAATCAATATGCACATACATATTTTCTCAATCAATGAATACTAAAATAAGTTACATACATTTTTGAAGAGTACATGAAGATTTAGAGTAAAATACCAGTAATTAGAAAAGAGAACATGGATCTTCTATATTTTTAAAAAGGTAAAGTATTTAATGTCTACATGAATCTGGGAATTATATCTAAAATCACAGTCCTAGTATTACTGTACCATTGAGAAATAAAACATAGGGTATTTTAAGATTAGATGGTATCTAGAACAAACAGTCCAACGAGTTAGTCCAATGTAACTGGATGAATCATGAAATGACATTTATCTCGTCTCCTTTAGAACAATGAAAATCTTGATTTAAAACACACCTCATACAAAAATTAAATCAAAATAGATTACAGTTTTAAATATAAAATGTGAAAATACAAAACTTCTAGGAGAAAATCTTCACAATGTTGAGTTAGGCAGAGAATTCTTAAACATGCCACCAAAAACAGTCTATAAAAGACAAAAAAAACCGGACTTCATCAAAATTAAAACCAAAAGTGAAGTCAATTTTATAAAAAAAAAAGGTAAAGAATGAACTTTTAGCATTATACTGCAGCAATAAATATTTCAGGTAAAATATGGCCATACATATAATCCAGAGCTCATAGATTTGTGAGGATATATGAAAATAGGTGTTTTTCTCTTTGACCCATCTGTGAGCATGCTAGGATTTATTTCATACTTTCTCATTTAAATAAAGTTAATTATCAACACTTACCAGCAGCTTCAAGAACCAGCTGTAGTCTGGCTTTGGCCTGTTCAGCTGGTGGCTGAAAATCAACCATAAAAGACATTTACAGGTCAGTTTTATATAGACGGAGCTTTAAATTAATGCATTGTTATGTGAGTATCAGAAAATTCAGAGACTTTTATCACAATCAGCATTAATATCCATCCACATCTTAATAAAACTCCACCACAGCAGCTCTACCTATCTACTCTCTCAACTCAGTAACTGCATCACACTTTTCATTAATATGATGCAAGAATGAAGGTCTTTCATTTTTTTACTGGCAAAGAGTTTGTCCACTAGCCAACACAGCACTAAACGACAATGGCTTCAATAACTTGCAAGTTAATAATGGGGCAAAACCCCCACAGTTAAAAACACACTCTCAGGTTCTGTTACTTCTTTGTGTACGGAAACATGTGGAGTAACCATTAGAATTTAAATGGCAACTTGAAGTCCAACATCTCAGGCAAGTCATATCCCAAAGCCAAATATCTTCTGCTTTCCTAACTGTCCGTGAAAGGAGCAATTGTGATGAAGATGTATTCCCATGTGAGTTACAGTTACACGCTTACAATTCCTACCAACTGTCCTAAAATTGTTCTCCTAACAAACCTTGATTCAATACAGTTGAGAATGTTGAAACTAAACTACTTTCCTACCAGTGACCTATCCTGAGATTCTTGGATAATGTGTTGATGGTATCAAAACTATAACATGGATTGTATGAAGATTATGATCTTAGGAAAGACTTGTTAAAAACTGTTTTTAAAACTTAAGACTTGAGTGACGTCAGAATCACGGCAGAGTGAACTTGCCTGGGACTCTCTCCCCTCCAACATAAAAGAAAAAGGGACATCCATACTCTAACAGAGGACACTCTAACATAATACAAAAACATCGGAGAGACACACAGTCACATGACGGAAGGCAGAGAGGCTAGAGCCCCCCTTGGAGGAGCCGGAACCAGGTAAGAGAGAACTTCGCTCCCTCCCCTAAAGACTGATTCCAACTCGAGAGGAAATGTGAGGGAAGGAAAGGGGGTGGGGACACTCGTTTGGGGGATCACCAAGGACTCCCAAGGGCTCTTGTAGCCTAGAGGGAAGCCCCCTAATGGGGCCAAAGCTTTCGTGGGGTGTGAACTCATCAAGTCAAAACCCCAGGAGAGCAGATAGTAAGAGCTGATCGATAAAGCCCAGAATGAATGCAGGAGAAAGCACCCCTCACCCCATTGGCTCCCCCCACTGCTCCAGTGCCTGGGATCTCAGCTGAAGGTGATCTCAGAATATACGGCCCTCGACCCCCACCCAGTGGTGATAGGCAGTAACTGCAACCAAATAATATCAGAATGAGAAAGACAGGACCTTCCAATGTCAGACACTACATCAAATCTCCAGACCAGAGAGAAAATGACAAGCACCCAGAATTCAGTCCTGAGGACACAGAAATATGTAATCTAAATGACAATGAGTTAAAAATAACCATCATCAAAAAACTCAAACAGGTAAAAGAGAAAGTAGAGAAACAATTCAACGACTTCAGGAGCTATTTCATAAAAGAGCTTGAAACTATAAAGAAGAATCAACTAGAAATATTAGAGCTGAAAGGCACAATGGAAGAGATAAAACAAAATACGGATTCCCTAAATGCTCAAGTGGACATCATAGAGGAGTGTATCAGCATAATCGAAGATAGACATGTTGTAATGCTTCAGACAGAGGAGGAGAGAGAACTAAGAGTAAAAAGAAATGAAGAAAGCCTCTGAAAAATATCCGACTCAATGAGGAAATGCAACATAAGAATTATAGGTATTCCAGAAGGTGAAGAGAAGAATAGAGCAGAAAGTGTGTTCAAAGAAATAATAGCAGAGAACTTCCCAAATATAGGGAAAGAGAGGGAAATATGTGTGGAAGAGGCTTCCAGATCTCCTAGATTTGTCAATGTAAAAAAACCTACTGCAAGGCATATAGTAGTAAAACTGGCAAAAATGAATGACAAAGAAAGAATACTAAGGGCAGTAAGGCAGAAGAAAATAAGCTACAAAGGAACCCCTATCAGGATTTCAGCAGATTTCTCTGCAGAAACCTTACGAGCTAGGAGAGAATGGAACAACATATTCAAATCTTTAAAAGACAAGAATCTTCAGCCAAGAATACTCTACCCAGCAAAAATAACCTTCAGATGAGGGAGAAATTAAATCTTTCCCAGACAAACAAAAGTTAAGGGACTTCAAAGCCATGAGGCACCCTCCCCCTCCAGAAGAAATCCTCAAGAAGGTCCTCATACCTGAAAAAAGGAAAAAAGGGAGAAAGGCATCACAAAACACAGAGTAACGAGATAAATAGGTAGACAGAATCAGAATAGGATAGAAACTATTCAACTATAGCATTAGGCTAAAGGGAAGGAAAACACCAAAAACAAAGACAATCTTGTCACTTTAACCACAAACTCACAACACAACTTGGAATAATACATGAGAAAAACAATGTAGCAGGGGAGGAGGAAAGGGACTGAATTGGCTTGGACTAAGGAAATAAGAGGTCATCAGAAAATGGACTATCTTATACATGAGATTCTGAATACAAACCTCAGGGTAACCACTAAATAAAAAAGCAGAACAGAGACACAAAAAATAAATAAGGAAAAAACAAAGGAATACACCATAAAAAACTACATAATTCAATGGCTAGACCAAAGCACACAGGACAAGAAACAAAGGAAATGCAGGAAAACTGGAAAACGAGTGATAAAATGACAGCATTAAGTCCTCATACATCAATAATCACACTAAATATAAATGGATTGAATTCTCCAATAAAAAGAGAGTGGCGAGATGGATGAAAGAACAAGACACAACAATTTGTTGCCTCTAGAAAACACATCTCAGCTCTAAAGATAAACACAGGCTCAGAGTGAAGGGATGGATGATGATATCGAAGCTAATGGCAAAGTAAACATCAAGATAAGGCAGGTAAAGAGAGAAAAAGAGGGGCAGTATATAATGATGAAAAGGACACTCCAACAAGAAGAAATAATGCTTATAAATATCTATGCACCCAACACAGGAGCACCAAAGTTCGTAAAGCAACTATTAACAAACCTAAAAGAACATATTAAAAATAACACAATAACAGTAGGGTACCTCAACACTCCAATCACATCAATGGACACATCATCCACACAGAAAATCAACAAGGAAACAGTGGAATTAAATGAAAAGCTAAACCAGTTGGACTTAATAGACATATATAGAACACTCCATCCAAATACAGCAGAATACACATTCTTCTCAAGTGCTCACAGAATGTTTTCAAGGATAGACCACATGTTGGAAAACAAGGCAAGCCTCTATAAATTTAAAAAAATTGAAATAATAACAAGCATCTTTTCTCACCATAATGCTATAAAGCTAGAAATGAATAACAAGAAAAAAGCTGAGAAAGGGACAAAAATATGGAGACTAAACAACATGCTATTGAACAAGCAATGGATCATTGAAGAAATTAAAGGAGAAATAAAAAATATCTGGAGACAAATGAAAATGATAACATACCATACCAACTCATGTGGGATGCAGCAAAAGCTGTCTTAATAGGGAAATTCATGACAATACAGGCACACCTTAACAAACAAGAAAAATCCCAAATAAGCAATCTCAAATGACACCTAACTGAATTAGAAAAAGAAGAACAAACAAAGCCGAAAGTCAGCAGAAGGAGGGAAATAATAAAAATCAACAGAAATAAATGCTATTGAAACAAAAAAGGCAGTAGAAAGGATCAGTGAAACAAAGAGCTGGTTCTTTGAGAAGACATATAAAATTGACAAACCCCTAGCCAGACTTACAAAGGAAAAAAGAGAGAAAGCTCAGATAAACAAAATCAGAAATGGAAGAAGAGAAATAACAACAGACTCCACAGAAATACAACGGATTCTAAGAGAATATTATGAAAAACTATATGCCAACAAAATGGATAATCTAGAAGAAATGGATCAATTCTTAGATTCTTACAAACTCCCAAAGCGGAATCAAGAAGAAACAGACAATCTGAATAGACAAATCACAAGGAAAGAGATTGAAACAGCAATCAAAAGCAACCCAAAGAATAAAACCCCAGGACCAGACGGCTTTCCTGGGGAATTCTACCAAATTTTCAGAGAGGATTTCATACCTATCCTTCTCAAGCTATTCCAAAAACTTAGGGAAGATGGAACACTTCCTAACACGTTCTATGAGGTCAACATCACTCTGATCCCAAAGCCTGACAAGGACAGCACAAAAAAGGAAAACTATAGGCCAATATCGTTGATGAACATAGATGCAAAAGTCCTCAACAAAATTTTGGCAACCCGAATCCAGCAATACAAAAAAGGATCATACATCACGATCAAGTGGGATTCATACCAGGGACACAAGGATGGTTGAACATCTGCGAATAAATCAATGCGACACACCACATCAACAAACTGAGGAATAAAAACCACATATCTCTCGATAGATGCAGAGAAAGCATTTGACAAGATCCAACAGCCACTTATGATAAAAACTCTTAACAAAATGGGCATAGAGGGAAATTACCTCAACATTGTAAAGGCCATATATGACAAATCCACAGCCAACATCATACTCAATGGGCAAAAACTGAACGCCATCCCCCTGAGAACAGGAACAAGACAAAGATACCCATTATCACCACTCTTATTCAACATAGTACTGGAGGTTTTCGCCAGAGCAATTAGGCAAGAGAAAGGAATAAAAGGAATCCAAATAGGGAGTAAAGAAGTGAAATTCTTGCTGTCTACAGACACCATGATCTTACAGAAAACCCAAAAAAATCCACTGGAAAACTAATAGAAATAATTGACAACTACCGTAAAGTTGCAGGGTACAGAACCAACTTACAAAAATCAGCTGCTTTTCTATACTCCAATAATGAACTTAGAGAAAGAGAACTCAAGAATACAATTACATTTGCAATCGCAACTAAAAGTACCTAGAAATAAACTTAACCAAGGAGGTGAAGGACTTATACAACGAAAACTATAAGACATTACTGAAAGAAATTGATAATGAGATAAAGAGATGGAAAGAGATTCCTTGCTCATGGATTGGAAGAATAAACATAGTTAAAATGTCCATCCTACCCAAAGCAATCTACAGATTCAATGCAATCACAATCAGAACCCCAGTGACATTCTTCACAGAAATAGAGCAAAGAATCCTAAAATCCATATGGGGCAACCAAAGATCCCAAATTGCTAAAGCCATCCTGAGAAAAAAGAACAAAGCTGGGGAATCACAATCACTGACTTCAAAATGTACTACAAAGCCATAGTGATCAAAATGGCATGGTACTGGTACAAAAGCACGCACACAGATCAATGGAACAGAACTGACAGCTCAGAGATAAAACCACACATCTATGGATAGCTAATCTTCAACAAAGGTGCTAAGAACATACAATGGGGAAAGAAGAGTCTCTTCAATAAATGGTGTTGGGAAAACTGGACAGCCACATGCAAAAGAATGAAGGTAGACCACTATCTCACACCATAAACAAAAATAAACTCAAAATGGATCAAAGACTTGAAGATACGTCCTAAAACCATAAAATTCCTGGAAGATAATATAGGTAGTACACTATTTGACATCGAACTAAAGAGGATCTTTTCAAATACCATGTCCTCTCAGACAAGGGAAACAAAAGAAAAAATAAACAAGTGGGAGTTCATCAGACTAAAGAGCTTCTGCAAGGCAAAAGAAACAAGAATCAAAACAAAGAGACAGCCCACCAACTGGGAGAAAACATTTGCAGATCATATATCTGACAAGGGGTTACTCTCCATAATATATAAGGAACTCACACAACTGAACAATAAAAAAGCAAACAACCCGATCAAAAAATGGGCAGAGGAGATGAACAGACATTTTTCCAAAGAAGATATACAGATGGCCAATAAACACATGAAAAGATATTCAACATCATTAATCATCAGGGAAATGCAAATCAAAACTACACTAAGATATCATCTTATGCCTGTTAAAATGGCTATAATCACTAAGACTAAAAATAACAAATGTTGGAGAGGGTGTGGAGAGAAGGGAACCCTCATACACTGCAGGTGGAAATGCAAATTGGTGCAGCCACTATGGAAAACAGTATGGAGATTCCTCAAAAAACTACAAATAGAACTACCATATGAGCCAGCCATCCCACTACTGGGTATCTACCCAAACAACTTGAAATCAACAATCCAAAGTAGCATATGCACCCCTATGTTCATTGCAGCACTATTCACAATAGCTAAGACATGGAAGCAACCGAAGTGCCCATTGACTGATGATTGGATAAAGAAAATGTGGGAAAAAAAATATATACATATATACACACACACACACAATAGACTACTACACAGCCAGAAAAAAAGACAAATTCATTCCATTTGCAATAACATGGAAGGACCTGGAAGGAATTATGCTTAGTGAAATAAGCCAGACTGAGAAAGACAAACACCAGATGATTCCACTCATAGGTGGAATATGAACAAACACATGGACAAAGACAACAGTTCAGTGGTTACCAGGGGAAGGGGGGTCGGGGGTGGGCACAGCGGGTGAAGGGGAGCAGTATGTGGTGACAGTCAAGAAATAATGTACAACTGAAATCTTACATTCATGTAAAGTATTTTGAACTCAATTAAAAAAACCCTTAAGACTTTACTTCATAATACATTTATAAAGATGTCAGCAAGTGACTAACCTCATGTTTATATATACCATCATTTGAGTATTAATGTTTTATAAGATATATTTGAATATTTTGCTATTTGTGGAAAAAAGAGTTTGAATGAAAAGAATTAAATAATTGGGTATAGAAAGAAGATGTGCTCAGAAAAGTTTACGAGTTTGGATGGTGCTTCTGAACAAACTGTGCAGACCAGGATGGGAGCGCGGCAGACGAGACAGCAGGGAAGACAGGCGAGGAAGACAGGCAACAGATCGCAGCTAAGGAACTACGGCCCAAACCAGCAGCCTGGTTTTCTAAATAAGTTTTACTGGAACGTCGCGATGCCCATTTGTTTATACATTGTCTATGGTTGCTTTTGTGCTCAACTCAACAATAGCAGAGTCAATTATTTGTGGCAGAAAACTTACGGCAAGCAAAGCCTAAAATATTTACTCTCTGGATCCCTAAGGAAAGTTTGCTGACCCCGCCCTAGAAGACGGAGAGACTGGGAAGAGTCTGAAACAGTGGGATGAGGAGATGAGATCTGCACTTTGATACGTCATTCTAACAACACGCGTTAGGACGTTGAGGACGAACTGAAAGGAATGTGACTAGAGGCAAGGAACTCAGTTAGGGAGCAATTAAAGAAGTCCAGGTGAGAGAGGATGAGGGCCTGAGGGCAGCAGTGGCAGTAAGCTTGGGCAGGAAGAACTAGACCTGAAATGTTTAATTGGTGACATGAAAGGACTGACAGGGTATGGGAGAAGGAAGAGCTGACAAACAAAAGAGTACTTTATGTTATGTGTTTGTAGATAAAAAACGTACGTAAATGTGCTTTATAAAGTATTGAAAATACGTGACATCAAATTAAACTATCACAGCAAAATATCAATAGAAGAATGCGACATCTACTGAATATAATCTCTCTAACAGTTATAAACTAAACTGGTATAGGGGCCAAGCGGTTAATACAAACATTCATGACGATAAAAGGCAAATGGCACTTGACACCAGAATCAGAGAGCACAGTGAGTGTGGAGAACTGTGGGGGACAGGGCCTTGCTGGAGGGCGCAGCTGATACTCAGCCCCGACTCACTGCTGGGATGCAGAAATGCATGTCCAGGGTTACGAAATTTCTTGATTTTTCATGAGACTTTAAGACAGAGTGTTCTAGTAAGCAGTGTCCTCCGATAGAAAAATGTTAGACACTTTATTGGTTAAGATATTTCATGGGGAAATTTTACGTATTTCATAAGGAAAAATTATTTTAACAATTAAGAAATGTTAAAGACACAGAAAAACATACAGAATGATGAGTACCCATATCCAATAAAATATTAACAATACTGTTAAAGTCTCCTACCCCACAAAATGCCCCTCGATAGTTTCCTTTCTCCCTCATTTATAACCACCACCTTGAAAATATAGTGATTACCATTCCTAAGGAAAGATTCTTGATAGTTGATGTTTATGATAAAAACACCTGTTAAGACGTATTTATATTTTCATTAATTCCTCTAACACTCTGCAACATAGAATACATATTTCAAAGACAAAACCAGAGAATAACAGCAGCTTAGTAACCTGCCTCTAGTGGTAAGTGATGGACTGAAATTAAGGCCTTCTAACTTCAAATCTCAGGATCCTTCTAACTAAATCACTAGGATATTTATGGAGTCAAAGCAATTAATTTCATACATATAAAAGCATAAGGATAGGTTCTTAATTCTGTTCAAAATAAAAATCTGTCCAAAATAATACATTTCTCCCAGTAAATGAAATATGATTCCACTCTAAATACATCTGCCTATACAAATTTAACTTGCTAAAGTTTATTTGTGAAATATAGGTATCAACTCCAACTATGGGGATAAACATACTGTTAGATTCACCAGACTTTTAAAGTAATCTGTATTTTATAAATATTTTTACTCAAAATATTTAAGATTCATTTCTCAAGTATTTTTCTTGGATAGTGTTTGCAGATGAGAATGTTCTCTCCTTTTTTCCCAGGGTGCAAATATCTTTCTTTTACCTTGACTGGTGAGTAATTTGAATGGGCCTGAGATTCTTGGTTGCAGTCTTTTTCTGTCAGTCACCTGCCCCTCAAATCCTTTCCAAAGGCTTCCCTACACTGTCTGAGCCTTGAGTTTGTCCCAAAAGAGAGAAAGCATCACAAGAGTCCTCTTGGCTGAAACCCTCCAGGTCCCACCTGCCTATTTCATCAGTAGCTGTTTAGTTCAGATATTGTACCATAATTTTAACTCATTTAAAGAAAACTGTACTTCTTCTAGAAATTCTTATCATATAGGGCTTAAAATTTCTAAATTAATAGAGGTCTGTTGGTGAGGGGAGGGGGGTTTGGTAGTCTTCCTACTGTCATGGATTCTCCAGAACTGCTCTGCTCCCTTCCCGCCCTTTGGCAGCCAAATATACCTACTTAATTCCATTTGTAAGCTCTAGTTTTAGAGAAGAGTATCCACTTTTTTTTTTTTTTTTAAGAAGAAACAAAAGCTCCTAAGATAAAACCAAAAGATAGGTCAATCTCCTCATGGCTTGTAGACGAGCTCATCCTCGATGTCTAGACTTTTTCCTTAGACTTTGGATTTACTCTTATTGAGGCCAATCCCATGAGTTCCTTATATAGACTGCACGTTTAGATTCTCAACATACTGCCAAAGTCAACGTTCAAAACCAGCACCATCCTTTAAGCCACGCCTATATAAAAAAAAGAGAAGCCTACCTTTATATAAGTCAGTTTACACACTAAACTATTTAACCTATTTACCTACCATTCTCACTTCCATTCATATTCAGCTCCCTGAACCCCTAGCAATGACTCTGGAAATTCTGGAAGTTGATGAAGCTATAGCCATTCCAACCGCCAACAATACTTTTGGGGTGGTTAAGCACACGGAAGTAGAAAGTCTGAAAGAAAGACTGTGGCTGAGCTAAATGAGAACTCAAACTGAGAAAAAAATTAGACTTTGCGAAATTAGCAACACTTGGCAAAATCAAAATTAGGGTTAGATTATATGGTTTTCAGCAGTTACTCTCAATTTCATATGATCATATGCTCTTTTTATACAAAACAACATACAGAGAGGATTCTGGGAAGATGGTGGAGTAGGAAACACCAGGAATCTTTCTTTCCACCTAGACAATAATTACACTGGCAGAATCTGTCCGATGTAACTCTTTTAGAACTCTGGATTCTGTTGAAGACTGGACACTAAATTGCAGTTAATTTTGGTCACTTTCAATTATTAGCATGGTAGCAGCTACCCATCCCCTACCCTCAGCCATGTGGCAGGCAACTGTGCACCTGTTCCCGAAGCAGCTTGCACATAGCACAACTGTTGGTGAAGATGCAGAGAAGCTGTAACTTGTGCACTGTCGGTGGGAATTAAAATGGTACAGTTACTGTGGAAAACAGTACGGCAGGTCCTCAAAAAATTAAAAAACAGAATTACCATATGATCCAGCAATTCTGCGTCTAAGTACATACCCAAAAGAACTGAACGTATGGTCTCAAAGATGTATCTGTACATATTTGTTCATAGAGGCATTATTCACAATAGCTAAGATGTGGAAGCAACCCAAGTGTCCATCGATAGATGAATAGATAAGCAAAAGGTGGCATATGCATGTAATGGAATATTATTTAACCTTAAAAAGGAAGGAAATTCTGCAATATGCTACAACATGGATGAACCTTGAGGACACTGTGCTAAGTAAAATAAGCCAGTCACAAAAAGGCAAATACCTTATTATTCTACTTATATAAGATTTTAGAGTGGTCAATATCACAAAGACAAAATGTATAATGGTGATTGCCAGGGGAGATGGAAATGGGAAGTCATTGTTTAATGGGTACAGAGTTTCAGTTCTACAAGATAGAAAGAGTGATGGGGATGGATGGTGGTGATGGTTACACAACAATGTAAATGTATTTAAAACCACTGAACGGTACACTTAAAAATGGTTAGGATGGTAAATTTTATGTTAATGGTGTTTTACTACAATAAAAACAAAATTATATATATATATATAGTAACTTTTACCCTACTTATAACCAGGTTTTTGAAACCTCCTATTTGAAGAGAATGTACACATGAAATACTTCAGATCTTGTAGACAAACAGTGTCAGAGTCCTATTAGGCCCTCACAGAGTCTAGTCTTTAGATTCAATTGTTCAAAATTCATTACTTGCATTTGTTCAAAAATTTATGGACCACCTCTTATGTATAAGGTACCATGTTACAAGTTGAGAATAAAAAGATAGATAGATATAGTTTCTCATTTCAAGGATCCTACAGTATAATGAGTGAGATAATATATATAATAATTTAAAGAAACAACTATTTACTAAATGTCTACATTACGTCAAGTGTGTATTGCTATCTTTTCTTAAAAATTTTCCAAAGAGCTTCATTGAAGTATAATGAAACTACAGTAAACTGCACACGTTTAAAGTGCACAGATTGATAGGCTTTGACAAATGCATACAGCCATGAAGGCACCATTACAGTTAAGATAATAAGCATATCCATTACTCCAAAATCTTTCACGTCCCTCTTTCTTCTTCCATGCCCCTCTGCCTTCACTCCACTTCCCAGTCCCTAGTCAACCACTGATCTGCTTTCTATCACTAGACATTACTTTGAATTTTCCAGTATTTTATACAGATGGAATCATATGATTTGTACACTTTTTTGTCTGTACTCATGCCTTTTTACTGCCGGGTAGTATTCCATTGTAAGGATACACTATGATTTCTTTATGCAGTCACCTGTCGACAAACATTCAAATTATTTCCAGGTTTTGGCTATTATAAAAATAATATAGACTATAAACATTCAGGTACAACTCTTTGTATATACATATGTTTTCATATCTCTCAGGTAAATACCTAGAGTTGGAATAACTGAATCACAAGGTAAATATATGTTTAACTTTTTAGGAAATTACCAAACTGTTTCCAAAGTGGTTCTACATTCTCCCCAGCAGTGTATGAGAGTTCCAGTTGCTCCATATCCTAGTCATGACTTTTTAATGTGTAGTCAGTCTTTTTAATTTTAAGATTCTAATTGGTATCTCGTTGTGGTTTTGATCAACATTCCACTAATGATTAATGGTGTGGAGTATCTTTTCATGGGCTTATTTATTATCCATATATCTTCCTTGGTAAAATGGATGCTCAAATCTTTTGCCAAAATTTTTATTGGATTGTTTTATTATTGAGTTTTCAGAGTTTTTAAGTATAATGAAAGTAATTTTTCACATATGAGGTTTTCAAATTATACACGCACAGAGAATCCTATTTATTTATTTATTTATTTATTTTCTGAATAAATTGCCCCCATTGAATGGCTTGTTTTTTCACTGTCTTAAAAGTTTCTTTTGAATAGCAGAATTTCTTAATTTTATTGAAGCCCAATTTATCAATTTCTTCTTTTATGAATCATGCTTTTGATGTTCTATCTAAGAAATCTTTACCTAACCCCAATCCACAAAGATTTGTTTTATGTTTATACCTGGAAGTTTTATAGTTTATATTTACATTTAATTCTATGAAATACATTTAATTTTTTATACAGTGCAACACATACAATGAAACCGCTCCTCCATTTTTTTGTTATATTGCTATCCAATTGTTCCAGCACCATTTGTGGAAAAGGCTGCTATTTTGCACTCAATTTCCTTTTCACCTTTGTAAAATTTGATGAGTCTATTTCTAGACTCTCTGTTTGGTTCCACCGATCTGTCAATCCTGATAGCAATATCACACTGTCCTGATTATTATAGTTTTACACTAACTCTTAAAATCAGGTAGAATGACTCCTCCAACTTTTCCTTCTTTTTCAAAGTAGTTTTGGCTCTTCTAGATGTTCTGTATTCCCAATTTGAGAATAAGCTTATCAATTTCAACCAAAAAAACCCGAAGGCCTGCTGGGATTTTGGATGGGATTGCATGGAATCTACATATCAATTTGGGGAGAAAGGACACCTTAACAATACTAGGTTTTACCTATATACCTGGTATATCTTTTTCCATCATTTTTACCTCTTAATCTTTAGAGGTAAAATGTGTTTTGAAATGTGATTTTTTTAATAGACAGCACATAGTTGGATCTTGCTTTTTTTATGCAATCTGAAAAACTTTGCCTTTTAATTGGGGGTGTTTAGACCAATTTACACTCAATGTAAATATTAGTTTACCACATTGCTATTTCTTTTCTACTTGTCCCAACTGTTCTTTATTCTTCTTTTATTCTTTTTCTGACTTCTCTTGAATTGAGCATTTTTATAAATCCATTTTATATTCTTTGTTGGTTTATTAGCTATAACTCTTTCACGGTTATTTTGGTTGCTGCTTTAGAGATTAGAGTACACATCTTTAACTTACGACCCTCCATCTTCATTATATCACTTCATATATACTATAAAAACCTTATGATAATATTCTCATTTCTCACCTCCCAGCTTTTTTATTGTTACTGTCATTGCTGTCCCACATGTTATAAACTCCACAATACATTGTGTTATTTGTGCTTTAAACAGTTATCTTTTAAGAGATATATTTATCCATGCAGTTATCATTTCCAGTACTCTCTATTCTTTTATGTCAATACAGTTTTCCATCCGGTATATTTTCCTGATGTTGAAAGGGCTTCCTTTGCCATTTCCTGTAGCACAGGTTGTTTGGTGATGAATTCTTTCCATTTTTGTGTCTTAAAAAAAAAAACTTCATTTGGCCTTCATTTTTGAAAGATATTCTCCTAGGGTACCGCATTCTAGGTTTATAAGGTTTTTCTTCCATTAATTTAAAGCTGCTGCGTTCCTGCCGTGTAGCTGCATTGTTTCCAGTGAGAAATCTGCTTTGATGGTTACCTTTGTTCTTTCTTACATAATAAAAAGGAGTATTTATTTTCACTCTATTTGCTTTTAAGATTTTCTTCTCATAACTGGTTCTAAACAGTTTGATTACGATATGCCTTGGTGTAGTTTTTTTCATATTTCTTGTGCTTGGGGTTTGTTGACCTTCTTGGAACTGTTGGTTTATAGTTTTTATCAAATTTGAAAATATTTTGGTCATTATTATTTCAATTAGATTTTTCTATCATCCCCTTTCCTCATCTTTCCTTTCAGGATTCCAATTACATGTATATTGTATATTCAGCTGCCTAAAGTTGTACGACAGCCCACAAATGCTCTTTTTTTAGTCTCTCTCCAGTTTCATTTTTGATAGTTTCTTTTGCTATGTTTTTTAGTTCACTAACCCATATTCAGCAACATATCATCTCCATTAATCCCATCCAGTATATTTGTGTGTGTGTGTGTGTGTGAGAGGAAGCTTAGCCCTGAGCTAACATCTGTTGCCAATCCTCCTCTTTTTGCTTGAGGAAGACTGTCACTGAGCTAACATTGTGCCCATCTTCCCGTACTTTATGTGGGAAGCTGCCACCACATGGCTTGATGAGTGGTGTGTAGGTCTGTGCCCAGGATCCGAACCCATGAACCCAAGGCTACTGAAGGGGAGCGTGTGAACTTAATCACTACGCCACTGGGCCGACTCCTCATCCAGTGTATTTTTCATCTCAGACAAGTAGTTTTCATGTCTAGAATTTTGATTTTTTTAATAGTTTTCATGTCTCTGCTTAATATATCCAGTCTTTCTAGCAGTGCTCTAACCATATGCAATACAGTTGTAATAATTCTGTTAATGTCCTTGTCTACTAATTCTATTACTGTGTCAATTCTGGGTCACTTTCAACTGACTGATTTTTCTTTCTATTATAAACTCTATTTTCTTGGTTTTTTGGATGCATGGTAAGTTTAGATAGGATGTCAGGCATCATGAATTTTATTTTGTGTGCTGAATATGTTTGTATTCCTATAAAACAGTCAGGGCCTTTGCTCTGGGACACAGTTAAATCCCCTGGAAGCAGCTGGATCCTTACAGTTCCTGCTTTGTCAGCAGGACCAGAACAGCTTTAAGTCTGTAGGTAACTCTTCCTCACTGTTCAGACAAGACATTTTTTTAGTACTTGATCAGAAGCATCATGAATTATGAGGTTTTCTATACTGATTGTTGGGAACAGGCATTATTCCCAACTGTGTGAATGGCAGGCACAATTTCCTCTAATCATTTCAGATGGTTCTTTTCCAAGCCATGAATAGTTTCCTCACATGCATGTGCTGATGAGTAGTCTGCTGAATACTCAGAGAGGACCCTCCATGGATACTTCCCTCCCATGCATGTGCTGATGAGTAGTCCGCTGAATACTCAAAGAGGACCCTCCATGGATAGTTCCCCCCCATGCATGTGCTGATGAGTAGTCTGCTGAATACTCAGAGAGGACCCTCCATGGATAGTTCCCTCCCATGCATGTGCTGATGAGTAGTCCGCTGCATACTCAAAGAGGACCCTCCATGGATAGTTCCCCCCCATGCATGTGCTGATGAGTAGTCTGCTGAATACTCAGAGAGGACCCTCCATGGATAGTTCCCTCCCATGCATGTGCTGATGAGTAGTCCGCTGCATACTCAAAGAGGACCCTCCATGGATAGTTCCTCCCCCATGCATGTGCTGATGAGTAGTCTGCTGAATACTCAAAGAGGACCCTTTGCAGATCATCTGGAGCTCACTCCTGTCTGGTAACCTGCCCTGTGAACTCTAGAGGCTTAGGCCTCCCTGGTATCACAGCTCCATCTTCTCAACTCAAGGAGACCGCCAGGCTCTGCCTGGGTTCTCCCTCCATGTGGCATGAACTGGAAACTTTCTCCAGGCCTTAACCTGGAGCAATTGAAGGGCTCACCTCATTTTTCCCCATCTCTCAGGAATCACTGTCCTTCATGTTTGACATCCATTGTCCTGAAACTGTTTTTACAAGTAATTTGTCCAGTTTTTTAGTTGTTTCAGGTGGGCAGGTAAATCTGACCCCTGTCATTTCATCTTCAGTGGAACAGGAAGTCTATTATTTCTTTTAATACTGACAACAACCTTGTGAGGCAGTTAATTGCTTAAAGTCACATAGCCACGTTTCTAACGTATGTTAGTAAAGATGCATTATCTATACAGATAAAACTACAAGTTCCCTGTGTCTGGACAACTTCTACCTCCTTTCCCTGGCTAATTTATGTTGCTTCAAGGCTCAGCTCAAGAGGCATTACGTCCTGAAAATTTCACCAGTTCCAGCTTATTTTCTCCCTACCTCCTTTCATGATGGTTCTCTGCTCCATGTTCCTGCAATGCCCTGGGCATACATCTATCAGCACATCTTCAGTACCGTTACCCACTTTGTTGTCTATCTTTCCTTCTTTGAAGGCTATCAGCTTCTTGAAGGCAACAAGTGTCTTACCTCTTTGTATCATTAGCACTTGGAATACTGTCTGGAAAACAGTCAATGCTCAGTAAGCATATATTTGAAATAAACTTCCTTGTAAATTTAAAATCCTCGTAAGTATCACATATAAATTTTGAAGTATTAATTTCACTCTATTCTATCTGTTAAAAAGAATTTACCTAATTCAAATAGCCAGATGTTTGAGAGAATGCTAATAGTATTGGGAAAATTATAACAAACAGTAATAATGAACCATGTAATCTGCATTTAATTCAATTAATTTAACTTAATTTAATTTAATTAATAAGTCTTTTAGCTAACTTATTTGATAATGGAATGCCAGTTCTTAAAGTGATCACAAGAACTCCAAATATACATAAATGGTAACTTCTATGTGCCTTATCTTCCCCAGCCACCATGAGAGTCATTCCTGAGAGGGCGAGCATAAGCTACCTGAAAAAATTAAAATTTTTTGAAAAAATGTACTAGCTATTATTTATTGTATGCTTATAATGTTTCAGACCCTGTGCTAAACACTTTACATACGCCACATTTAACAAAATTCTCATAAAAATCCTGACAAGGCAGGCATTCTTAATGATATCTTTTAGATGAAGAATAAATCACCTCAAATCACAAAGATGATAAGGTGGTGTAACTTGAATTTTAACCCAGATCACAAAATCTATGTTCTTAACAACACTATACTGCTTCACAGCTTGAGATCCATTTGTTTATTAACTTTTATGGGGGAAAGAAGATAAATCTAATCATTTTTAATTGCCAGAAAAGACTATAAAGTTAAAACTAAATTTTCTTTAGTCTTTTGTATGCTACCATTAATGATCTTAAAGGTTGTGAGTCCCACCTAAAAAGCTCATTTTAATCAAGCTTTTTCAGATGAATAACTTTAAAAATATTAAACATATTCACAGCAGAGCCACTGTGCCGTTTCCTTCAAAGGAACGAATCTCACTATGACAGAGACGCACACCAACAGCTTATCACATTTCTGGCTACATTTCACTTTAACAGTTACCATAATTCTCTCTCTTAGGATCAAGGTCTACGCTAGAAATATTACAAGTAGCTCAACAGTAGATTTATCTTGCCTCTAGAACTTAGCACCAACTTGGTTTAAATAAAAAACAGAAAAGAATTAAACCAACAGCACATCTTCCATTCTCAATAGCCAATTCATCTTAGAGCTTTAGCAAACATTTTCATGTTCTCTAAACAGCTAAGGGGTTTGCAAAAAAGTTATTTAATAGGTATTTTCTTTATTAAAAACCAGAAAAAGGTGCCATTTTATGGATCTATTTTATAGATGAGGAAGTTAAACTAAAGAGGTGAATCTGAACCTAAGGTGACAACATCCTTGAAGGTATCTTTAAGAAACTCATATTCATGAGCCATTACTATCATCTGCTAAATGATGCTGCTCATATGCTATGCAAATTCACGGCCACGCTTATTTGTTCATAAACTGTCTACGGCTGTAGGCGGCAAGGGTGAGTAGTTGTGGTAGAGACCGGATGACCCACAAAGCCTAAAATAGTTATCTGCCCTTTATAGAAAAGGCTGACCCCCAAGCTACACTACTATAGCCGCATCCTTTCTACTCACCTTTTTATCCTACATACAGCTACTAAAGGTACCTTCCAAACCAAGGTTCTAATTAAGTAGCTGCTTTAAAAAAATACCACAAGTGATTCTCCGCTGCTTCTAGAGTTAAGCATAAACTTATCACTTTAATTTTCAATACCATCAATAATACCCCACACTTATTCTACTATCCTTATTTTTCAAACATTTTTGTATTCGTGTCCCACATTCCAGCCATGCCTGGCCTCTCATTCTTTCTCAGCCATGTCCTGTATTTTCTGCCCATTGCTTCCACTCATGCAGAACCCTCTTTCGGACATTCCTTTCCCCCAGTCACCCTTAGATGTAGAAACGCTGAAATGCCACCATCTTTGCTAGCCTCATCTGGTTGCATGGATCTAGTACGAACTATTAGAGCACTCCAAATCTTTGTAAAAATGCTACAGACTCCCTTTCCATGCTTTCAGAATGAGTGCTCTCTCCCTTCCTTGTTTCCTTCATTTCTGGCCCCAGCTATGGAGCACAGCCTCAATACCTAAACCACCTTTTAACAGAACTTAGGAAGAAGACATAGATTTGGGAAGGAAGGAGCTTTATATGAAAGCTAAGTAGATGAAGTAGAAATTCTCTCCCCTCTGTGGAACAAAGGTAGGCAAGGAGATAGGGGGAGAAGTTTGGCTATTTTAATGCAGGTTTAGCATAAACAAACAAAATGGAAGAAACAACAAACTCAAACCATCAATTATTTGTAATGGCTACACAGTTGTGCCACTGACTAGAAATGTTTACTTAACATTCCTCTGTCAGAAATTGAGACACTCTCCTCCCTTTTGTTTTCTTGACAGCTGGAGCAAAAGATTCTTCCATAGAAGGAAAAAATTAGGGCTTTTTATATACATCAGTTATTTGTATGTTAGGCCTCCCAGAAATTCTAAAATAATTCCACGCAAAACAAGTTATTTTCAATAATACTTCTACACATGGCATTGAGGTTAAGGTAAAATTAGGCTCATGCTACCGTTGTTTATATTTTAAAAGGTGAAGCACAAATAATTTCAGTCCCCTAAATTTTTTCTGAATTGAAAGATTGTGGTGACATATCACGATAAACATTCATATGGTTCCAAACTCTGTTTTAGTATCTTTTTCTTTTTTTAAAAACATCTTTATAGCCATTTACTTTTGCTATCACAATTTTAAGTATCAGCACATCTTTTAGTCCATAAATATTAACATTGTAGAATAATCTATGAGACATTATTTTAAAGAATTTCATAAATGTCTTTCTTGATCCTTTCAGGATATAGTTTGAAATGATACTTCCTACTTCTTAAATCCTCTGTAGCACCGCAACAGCTATTTCTGAGAAACTCTTCCCTGTGACTATTTTTCTTCCTGCTTGTTGACTTTGTCTCTTTCTGGTGGTATGGCCTCATGCCTGCTGGGAGGGAATGGCGCCCTCTGCAGAAGTGATCATCTGAAACAGTGTATCTGTTTCTCTTTGCTTCACAGACTCCGCATAAGTTTTTAACTCTCTTTACAAAACCTTTTCTGTTTTATGCCAACTTATAATTTCTATCTTTGAATATAGTTATCTCACTTTGCCTCTAAGAGGTCTCCACAAATTACTTCTTTGAAGCATCTTGCCACTAAAGGACAAGAGGTAAAAGTACTAGAAAGTTTTTTTTAACATTTCTTCTCCTCAAAAACATTCATAAATATCCAGTTGTCTAAACCACTGTGCACAAATGGACAATGATGCAGATAAACCTACAAAACATCAAATAAATATTTTATTTATTTAAGTTTCTATAAACATGTTGGGGAAAATAATTTATTTCATTTGAATGATTTACTAAAAGATTTTCTAGATGGAATATTTGCATATGGGGTATGTTTTACATGTGCCAATTTTACATGGGCGAAAGAAAAAAAGGCCGAAGGCAAAAACTGGCCTGGCTGTCAGAAGAACTGTATTCTAATTGTGACTGTGTACACTCTAAGGGCTTTACTTTCCTCATCCTGCAAGCAAGCTCATCACAATGTTTCTGAAAAATGAAAAGTATGCCCCAAAGGAGAATGGTTACATGAATTATGGTCTGACCCCATGATGCAAGCAGCATACGAGTCCATTTTTCAAATGTTTTAAGGACATTAAATAACATGGGGAAATGCTAGACCTACATTTTTATAAGACTACAAAACAGTATATATAAATGATCTAGATTTGTAAAAAAAAATTTTTTTTAATTTAAAAATAAAATGCATTTCCTAGAAAGAACTAGAAAAATATATAGCAAGATGGTAACAATTTTTATTTTCTTCTCTACCCTTAATCCTACTTGTGTTTTCCAAGCAGGATTTCATTGGACGGACCAGGGAAAATGAATATTATGACAACAGGAAAAATATTTAAAGATAAATAAACTAAAATTTTTGAAGACTATTACATTTTTTTATAGTTCAGTATAAAGCATATGTCACACATTTTAGTATATTAAAGTTTGCTCTAAAAACTGTAAGACCTATTTAAGTTTTGCCTGTAATCTGACACTTGACACACATTCTTGCTACTACCATGAGGTTAAAGATATATTTTGCTAAGAAGTAAATTTTATAACAGATACATACACTAGTCCTTTGCCTCAGGAGACCTGTGATCAATAACTGGCTTAAGTAATAAGTGAAAATGATGTAGATGGTCAAACACAGTTTTTTAAGTTGACATTAGTCTACTAACAAAACCACTTCACAATTCATCATAATTAATGATCTCTGCTTAAGGAAATCCCAAAACCACGGGTGTTTGTTAGGCATGATTAAAAAGTATTGGCAGAGCCTTGATTTCTAACGTGTGTTCTACTTTTCTTTTAGAATTCTAATGTAGAGCCCAAGTAATACACATATAAATGAAATGAACACATTGTTTCTTAGGGCTTTCATTTTAAAATAATCAGATCCCACTCTTTCTTGTTAGTCTCTTTCTGATCCTTCCTTGCTGACCTAAAAAATGAGGTAAATTAAGCCTTATATTTATTCGTGAAAAATGCCAGACTAATAAAATCCTATAACCAAAGGTACTGTTTCATACACTTTAAAAAATACCTATTATAAAAGGGGAACTAAACAATACATTACCATAACAACTCGAGTATAACCCCAACTCTTTACCACTTAACTAACCCTACTTTCTTTAAAAAAAAAATTCGTAACTGTACCAGAATGGTAGCTAACTTTTCACATTCTTGAAAACAGTAATTTTATTCAAGACTTTGTTTTTTAAAGGAAGATTAGCCCTGAGCTAACATCTGCTGCCAATGGTCTTCTTTTTGCTGAGGAAGATTAGCCCTGAGCTAACATCTGTGCCCATCTTCCTCTACTTTATATGTGGGATGCCTGCCACAGCATGGCTTGATAAGCTGTGTGTAGGTCTGCACCTGGAATCTGAACCGGCGAACCCCGGGCCACTGAAGCAGAATGTGCGAACGTAACCACTGTGCCACCAGGCTGGTCCCTGTTAAAGACTGTTTTTGCATATATTTTGTTTTTTATTTGTATGAGGCCATGAAGAACACAATACTCCAATAAGGAAAATTAATATACTTTAAATAAAACTTTAGGATAAAACCATATGAAATGCTGATACGCAATCATTTTTTAACTCAAAGTGGCAAATTCATTTGGTTGAACTTCGAATGAGACAGAATCCACACGGGGGCAGAGGTGGATTTTTTAGGGTTAGAAGCAACAGAAGAAATCAAAGGAAAAAGACTGACAGGTTTGACTGCCTAAATTGATTGAAAATATTCAATTTTATATAAAAAATATCCAGCAACACAGAACTAAAATAAAATGGCAACACAGCGACAGTAAAATTACTAGCAACAAATGTAATCAAGAGTTTTAGTTTCATTTCAAAACAGTTACTAAAAGTTAATAACAAAATCACTAATTGCTAAAACACAAGTGAAAGAAAGAGCCTAAGACAACTCACCCAGTGAAAAACAGCTAGTCAAACTCTCTCTTTAGATTTCTCTGGTAGAATTCTCTGTCATTATTATTAAAATGTGAAAATTAGAAAAATGTAAATGATAGCTAATGCTAGCCAATGATATGAAACTTTCCTACTTCACTAGCAGTCTTATAATTTGATACAACACTTATAGAAAGCAATTTGAAAAATGTGAAAGGAGCCCTAAATGTACTCATGCTCTTTGAGAAAATATTGCCAATTTTGGGTCCTAGAAGAAAATATTTAAAATATGAAAGAGCTATGATCATTCAGATTTTCAGATACATTTAAAAGTGAAGACCTGAAAAACCCTTAATCTCCAACAATAAAGAACAAGTTAGGTAAATCTACTTAATGAGAAATAGTATATCTATTAAAAACAATGAGAATGTTAAAAATCTAAAGTATGCAAAATTGCTTAACAACTAGAAAATGACAGAGTACTATATATTAAGAATATTTAAAATATTTATACCCTTTGACATAGGATTTTCATTTCAAGAATCTACCTTAAGTGATTATTTGACGTACAAAGATCTATGCACAAAGATGTTCATCACAGTGTTATCTATAAGAGCAAATTATTGACAAATGACTGAAAGCAATATATCAGTAAACTTCTAACAATAGGGGAATAACTGAATTAATTTCATTATATTGATATGCTGAAGTTTAAGGTAGCTATTAAAAATAATCAGAAAAATCTTAATGATATTGAAAATTATTCAAACTACAATGCTAAGCAGAAATGCAGGATACAAATTTAGATTATCCTTTGGAATTGATTTATGTGAAATACGTACTATATGAACACACAGAACAAAGATGTGAAGAAACCACCCCAAAATGTTACAAGGGTATGTTCTTACTTCCAGTAATGGCAGAAAGAGGAGGTAAGTGTAAATCTAGATGAAATGACTAAAACCTACCATTTTAGAACACTTGGAAATAGCCAAAGGCAGACAACAAGCTCAGAAGTATTTGCTGAGGTAAACTACTTCATCAAATAAGAATGGCATGTTTTGAATCTACAGATTCAATGCAATCCCAAGCAGAATTCCAATGATATTCTTCATGGAAATAGAGCAAAGAACCCTAACATTCATATGGGGCAACCAAACATGCCAAATTGCTAAGGCAATCCAGAGAAAAAAGAGCAAAGCTGGACATATCACAATCCCTGACTTCAAAATGTATTACAAAACCATAGTGATCAAAATGGCATGGTATTGGCACAAAAACAGGCACACAGATCAATGGAACAGAACTGACAGCCCAGAGATAAACCCACACATCTATGGACAGCCAATCTTCAACAAAGGTGCCAAGAACATACAATGGAGAAAAGATAGTCTCTTCAATGAATAGTGTTGAGAAAACTGGACAGCCACACGCAAAAGAATGAAGGTAGACCACTATCTCACATGATACACAAAAACAAACTCAAAATGGATCAAAGACTTGAAGATAAATCCTGAAACTATAAAACTCCAGGAAGATAATATTGGTAGTACACTCTTTGACATCGAACTAAAAAGGATCTTTTCAAATACCATGTCCTCTCAGACAAGGGAAACAAAAGAAAAAATAAGCAAGTGGGAGTTCATCAGACTAAAGTGCTTCTGCAAGGCAAAAGAAACTAGAATCAAAACAAAGAGACAACCCACCGATTGGGAGAAAACATTTGCAAATCATATATCTGACAAGGGGTTAATCTCCATAATATATAAGGAACTCACACAACTGAACAATAAAAAAGCAAACAACCCGATCAAAAAATGGGCAGAGGAGATGAACAGACATTTTTTCAAAGAAGATATACAGATGGCCAATAAACACATGAAAAGATCTTCAACATCACTAATCAATCATCAGGGAAATACAAATCAAAACTACATTAAGATACGACCTTATACCTGTTAAAATGGCTGTAATCACTAAGACTAAAAATAACAAATGTTGGAGAGGGTGTGGAGAGAAGGGAACCCTCATACACTGCAGGTGGAAATGAAAACTGGTACAGCCACTATGGAAAACAGTATGGAGATTCCTCAAAAAACTAAAAACAGAAATACCATATGACCCAGCCATCCCACTACTGGGTATTTACCCAGACAATTTGAAATCAACAATCCAAAGTAATCCAATATATATATATATATATATATATATATATATACACACACACACACACACACACACAGTGGGATAGTACTCAGCCAGAAAAAAAGACAAATTCATCCCATTTGCAATAACATGGAAGGCCCTAGAGGGAATTATGCTGAGTGAAATAAGCCAGTCTTAAAAAGACAAACACCAGATGATTTCACTCATATCTGGAATATAAACAAATGCATGCAGAAAAAAACCAGTTCAATGCTTACCAGGGGAAGGGCGTGGGAGGTTGGCACAGGGGGTGAAGGGGAGCACTTATGTGGTGACAATCAAGAAATAATGTACAACTGAAATGTCACATTGATGTAAACTATTATGAACTCAATTAAAAAAAAAAGATTAAAGTTAAAAAAAAAAAGGCAGGTTTTGATCTTCTTGCTTGGAGACAATACATCCCCCAAGGCTTGAATGGCAAAAACCCACAGCTTAAACAGGAGAAGTGATGGACTTGTTTCAGGGCAGTAGCAGAAGGCTGAGATTATGAACTGTTCATACATTCCTGCTGTCTACCAAATTATGCATATGTGCAGAAGATCCCAGAGAACACGGTGAAGATTGAAAGCCTAGGACACTTGTAAATTTGCTCCACCTTGGAATGTGTTCCTCATCTCCATATGTCCTGGCCATAGTGTAGAAGCACTGGTGCCCTGATGTATCATTCACTGACCACTAAATGACACAGCCATGGGAAAGAGCCTTAAGGAGGAATGCTGAAAAGCAGGCAACACCAACAAACAGACAAAAACTGAACGAGACATCAGTGGTTGGAGACTACAGAGTGAACAAACTCCTCAGATCAAGTCTAGGAAAGATAGCTGCCTATGAAAACAAAACCTCAAAAGCCCTCAGAAGAAAACAACAGAATCCAGAGTCATAACACCACATTATCCACAAGTCCAATTTGTAACGAAAATTTACTAGACATTAAAAAATAAACAGCATGAAAGTGTGAACCTATACTCAAGAAAAAAAGCAGTTAATAGAAAATAACTCCAGGGGCCGGCCCCATGGTCGAGTGGTTAAGTTCGTGCGCTCCGCTTCGGTGGCCCAGGGTTCGGGTCCTGGGTGGGGACATGGCACCGCTCATCAGGCCATGTTGAGGCAGCATCCCACATGCCACAACTAGGAGGACCCACAACTAGGATATACAACTATGTACGGGGGTATTTGGAGAGAAAAAAAAGCATGGAAAAAAAAAGAAGATTGGCAACACTTGTTAGCTCAGGTGTCAATCTTTAAAAAAAAAAAAAAAAGAAAGAAAAGAACTCCAGAAGCTGAAATATAATAATGTAGACCTGGGGAAAAAAAGAACAAAACTCCAAATTGGCCCAGATGTTTGATTTAATAAAGACTTCAAAAAAGCTATGATAAATGATAAATGCGTTCAAAGAATTAAAGGAAAATATGCTAAGAAGGATTAAACAAACAGGGAATCTCACCAGAGAACCTTGAAACTATGAAGAACCAAAGGGTAATTCTAAAGTGACAAGTGCAATTAAGATGAAAAAAACAAAAGACAAAAAAGCTCACCAGATTGGCTCATTAACAGATCTGAGATGGCAGAAGAAAGAATCAGTGAATAAAGTACATATTGATAAAAATTACACAAACCAAAAAACAAAAAGAAAAACTATTAGAGGAAAATGAACAGGGTCTTCATGAACTGTGGGACAATATCAAACATTCCAACATAAATGTAACGAAAGTCCTAAAAAGAAAAGAGAGAGAGGAAGGGGTAGAAAAATATTTGAAGAAATAATGGCCAAAATTATTACCAAATTTGGAGGAAAACTTTAACACTTCAACAAAGCTCAACAAATCCCAAGTGGATAAATGCAAAAAGGACCAAAAATGATAAAAAATACCAAAATCTGTAATGTCTTTGAAAACTTCTATGGCTAGAATATCACTTGAATACAACAGTACCAATACATACCGTCTAAAAAAGACTAGAAAGAAGTGCACGAAAATGGTAATAGCCCTGAATCAAAACAGTAGCATTAAAAGAGACTTTTCCTTGTTGTTTCTGGATTGCATATGAAGTGATTACAATATTTTTAAATTGAACATTACAGTAAAATTTAAGCCATACAAAATATACAATAAATACACCAAAAATCTCAGGAGATACTAAAAGCATTTTTAACATGGGTATCACACATGGGCATCAGGGAGTCTATGAACCTTCTGAAATAATATGCACTTATATTTTGCTGGACAGAGAATCTACAGCTTTTATCAGATTCCCAAAGGGCTCAATGGTCCAAAAAAAGTAAAGAATGAGTGTTCTAAATTGTTCATAAATGGCTTGTCAAGTCCAGTTCATTTGGACTGTGGATTCCAAAGCATCCTTACCTAATTAATACCTTGAAAATAATAATTCACTAATTTAAGTTAGTTCATAACGCTTTAATTTCCCTTTATTCTTATTTCAGATGCTCAGATCTGGGTGACAAGAAGAGATGCGGTACAGAGAATTTCTCTCGGCTGCAAAGGCAGAAAACAGCAAGATGACTGTGTGAGCAGGAGGTCCCCTACTCCTGAAGCAAGGCACAAAGCTATGTAATTTTTGCTTTCATTTTTCACATAAGTCTTCAGGATAGGACCTATGAGTTTATGATTTTTTAAGATTTGATGATCAGCTAGGTTGGGAATTACTGCTCTTGATTAACAGTCAAGTCCTGAGGCCAAGACAGTTGGTAATCAGTTCCGTATCCCTAGCACCGAAAGCAGTGCCTGGAACACAGAAGATTCTTAATAAACGATCTGTTGAATAAATAACTGTGTCTTCTTATTCATAGTATGCAGATAAAAAATAAAATCAGGAAAGGTCAAATTATCACATATATTACAATAACAAATATTCAGATAAGAAAATGCCTACACTCTTCAGATAATAAGTGACTGGTTATATTGGAGATTTGTGTTTGGATTATGAGTGCTGAAGGATTACAGATTTCTGTCCTTGATGCCCTTTCTGTCCACACTGGTCAAAGGAAAAACAACTTCTCATTCACATTATTTCCTAAAGTAAACAAGCCTTATTCCTTGAGTCAGCAATACCCGTCGGGCTCCTGAGTGACTATGCCAAGAGACACTTACCTAAACTTAGACAAACTTATTGCTGCTTCTCTTTCCAAACAAGAGGAGAGAAATAATTATCCATGAAACAGCAGCAACAACGTCATTTTAGGTCATTCTCAAATCCAAAGTAAATCTTCCCATACAGTTGCTTAACGAGTGTTAAAATTCTCGCTATAATAGTAGGCTTTTGAAACTTAAACATTGAGGATTGCAGATTAAAAGTATGAAAGGCACCTCTAACCTGATATTCAGATAAGGTTATTTGACTAGGCAATTCACAGAACAGAGAAACCTTTCCTTGAAAAATCAGGAACCCATTCACCCTGTTCCATCCTGAACATGCAAAGGGTCTCGATCCTGGGGGAAGAGAAGTTTCAAGCAGTACATATATGCATGCTAGTAGTGGACCTTATTAGTAAATCCATTTTATTATAAAATTCATTTCAAAATTTGAAATTGCTAATAACGATAATCATGCAACAACAAAAAACTAACTGCATGGAGAAAAAAATCTTGAGACAAAATATATCTTTAATGAGTAAGTACAGTAGAATACTATCCTGATTAGAAACATAACATAAAACGTGATGTTTTGGTCCACTCAATATTCTACTCACCAACACACATTATAGATGTAGCTGGATGGCCCATATTGGACTTAAACTGAGTTAGATTCACACATTCCAGGGCTTGCCTGGTCTACCCTGGAGACGTCTATCACAAATCTAGTGTTGGACCAAGAAGTGGCTTGGAAGAGAAGTCATTCCTCAGGGAAAGGTGAGTTAAAGTAGGCAAGTTGAACCTCATAACAATGTTTTAGTTGTCAGATCTGCGATTTCCAAGTTCAGAATATGTATCCATCACTCCAACTTCTCTCTGATCCAAGCTCCCACCCCAACCCCTCCTCTACCTTGGGTCTTATTTATGGGTCCTAGGAAAAGAAAGGGGTAGGAATAAAAACTCAAAATTACTTTCACTATAATCTTTTTAAAAACACTCTAGAGTACGAGGCATCCATGCTTAGGTATTCCCTCCCTTTCAGAATGTAATGTAAAAACGGAGACAGGCACCTTTCCTGATTTCTGACAGAGTTCATGCAGGAAGATACCAGTCACACGGCCTGGCACACAGGGAAATACCTTGTACACGCAGCAGTGCCCAGTGCAGTCAGCAGTGCTAGCAGGCAGAGGGGGATTGAAAAAAGGTAGAGGCCTTCTTTTGTTTTTCAAACTACTATGACCATTGCTGGTGAACACACGTGACGCAATTCGCCTGAAAACTGCCACAGACACTTGGGGACACTGATACCCACCTTAATGAAAAGGGCAAAAGTCAGTAAAGCACCCTTTGCAAAATGAAGTTTGGTTCTGTTTTAACATTGTCTTGTAGAATGGTCAGGTTAAACAGTAGGAAAAAATCTGGAATATCGTGGTACACCCATAATGCTCAAATGTCACCCATGTCTCTCTGTGTTGCTAGGAGACTGTCAAATGGTAACATTTCAGTGGATTAATGGCTCTATCACAACCTCTAAGGCAGAGTTCCACCTGGAGTCCAAGAAGCCAAGAGTCCTTGAATATGTACTAGGAGGATCCCTATGAGAATGTTCTATGAGAATTTTAAAATGTGTTTTTGGTGATACTCTAAAAACTACTAATATAAGCATATCAGTGCCCCAGTTTTTACCAAGCAATTCAGTGTATTTCAGTGCTAGAGTTTATGTTTGCATTCATAATCAAGTTTGGAGCCATGAGATCTCCTAAAGTCCTGGTGTTGCTTTTAATGTATCTGTGAGCAAGTCTAACTGCCGCTAAGGAAGCCTGTCCAAACTCAAAGGACAACAGCCTTGCATCCACTGCTGTACCCAGGTTAAACTTTCTGGCAGTTATAAAGACAAAATGACTCTCATTGCAGTTATAATTTGCAACTAAGACATTCTCACAAAATAGTAAGTCTTTAATTTCCCAAGTTACATAGTAAACTGAGATTTTGCCATTTTTATGAAGGTAAATCAAAGTACTATTTGATTTAGTACCAGAAGTATTATTCCTAGCTAATGAGAAAAAATTGAACTTATGTCAAAGCTTTGTTTGCGTCAATAACAAGCCAAACAATGTCACAGCATCTTGTATAAAACTGAGAGGCCCTGCAGAGACTAAACAGAGAGCAGTGGTGAGAGAATGAAACACATCACATGACACAGAGTAGGGCAGTACACACAGGGCAAAACTCAGGAAATCTCAGCTATAGCATCCCTTTCTGTGTTCATCATTTAAGCTGATGTTCTGCTACACCAAATTGCAATGATTGCTACAGCAGTGAGTAAACTAAGAATTTTTTTGTTAAATAGATTTTTTATTTTTCAGCATTTTATTACTTTTTGTTGCATTGTTAATGAGTAGATCATCAAAACAATGGCTCAGTGATTAAAGTAAGCTTATTTACCAAAATAGAAAATTAAAATAATTACAATCACATAAATCTCAAAATCATTCAGGCAACATATAAAACACAAAACATGCAAGTAAATGTGTTTGTTAATAAACCAAATATTAGAAATTCAATGTAAGTAAAACAGAATCATCTATGGTGAATTAAGATTAATTTAAGTTACATTGGTTAAATCTTATTTTCATTGATTTTGAAATTTTATTTTTAATTCATAAATTTAGTTAGCAAATCTGTATTAATATGTAAGTTTGCTGAGAGGTAACTGAGTACACTAAAAGCACAGGCTCTGGGGCCTCGATTGCCTGGGTTTAATCCCAGAGCTGACATTTACTAGTTGTGGGATCTTGAAAAAGTCATTTAGCCTATTTGTGCCTCAGTTTCCTTATCTATAAAATGGAGATAATATTAGTACTGAAAAAAAAAAGTATGAGCTTGGGAACCAGACTGCTGGGTTTTATATCTCAATTTCCCTTCTCCTGGAGTGCATAACTGCAGGGCTTTATTGTGCCTATCTTATAAGGTTATTGTAAAGATTAAATGAGTATGTGTGGGTGTACATTTTCTATCTATCTATCTACCCACCTAAAGTGCCCAGCACACAGCAAGACTTATATGTTTTACCTAATATTATTATTTACCACTATAATTTCATTACTAATATTAGTATTAAGGTATTACAGTTATATAAACACTATAACTGTAAGGAGTTCAAATCTAGTTTTATATAAATACATTAAGCAACATTATGATTTAGTATAAAGTCTATAAGGCGGAGGGTAGAATTTTTTCTCTTTAAAGAGAGCCTATATATGACTAAAATTCAACAAATTATTTTTTAAATTATATCTCTACTATCTTGTTTATCTCAAACTATGTTTATTTCAATCATAATGGAAAACATGTCATTTCTGAAACTTCAAGAGCAAGTGGCAATCTAGCAACACAGCAACGCTCACTAATATTTTGGTGGCCTCCAATAATCTTTGTCTATTTACAAAACACTCTAGCAACCATGCAGGCCCACAGCACGGCAGCTACTAGTCAGGCAACTATGCAGGCCCACAGCATGGCAGCCACTAGTCAGGCAACTATGCAGGCCCACAGCACGGCAGCTACTAGTCAGGCAACTATGCAGGCCCACAGCACGGCAGCTAGTAGTCAGGCAACTATGCAGGCCCACAGCACGGCAGCTAGTAGTCAGGCAACTATGCAGGCCCACAGCACGGCAGCTACTAGTCAGGCAAGTGCTCGACATCAGCCAAATCAACTGTGGTTTTATTTCTGCTGATTAAATTTAAATGTTAGATCAGTGAATGAAGTAAAAATAACAACAATAATGAACATTGTTTTCATTTTTCAGTAACATAGCACAAGTTACTAAGAACAAATAGAACTCCCATCTTTCATACAAAGGCTGTAGTGCCTTTTTGTACTATCACAAGACAATTATCTATGCTTTAGAGAGTTTTTTTCCTTACACTTTCATGGTTCCATGAAAACTTTAAAAGTATTTGGAAACAAAAGGCTATCTAAATCACAACATATCAGTTTTCTTTTAAAGAAGGATAACAGCGAATGTTCATTTGTATTTTGTCTCAAATCGTCTTTTTATATCGAACAATAATAGGCATCTTAGTTTCCTTAGGAATGAGCCGGCATATAAATAAATAAAACCCTCCATTGATGGTACACATTCTCTGTAACTATGTCAGGACACTATACCGCTCTCTTTTGCTGGGATGTCTGATTAAATTAGTTCATTTGTTAGTGCCAAGCATACGGTAGTTAGCATTGTTTTGAACAAATTCACAAGAAAATTTTTTATAGGTATGCTTTCCTAAAAATGATTAGTGCTCTCTGCTCCATCCTGGATAGTGGACAAAATTTGGATAATAGCCAATAGATGGCACTGTTCGCACTAGGTAGCAAAGACTTCACAAAGGTCTCATTACAGGCACAGATTATTAAGACCAAATATCTGCTGAAATTAGTGAATCTGAATTTTTCAGGATGGGGGACACATATTAAAATCTATTAAATATTAACAAATTGACACAAGAATTACAGAATATGGAGACAATTTAAGGCAAACCATTTACTTACTCACCTAAAAATATCTAAATACCTACTATCACTAAGTACTAGAGATACAAAAGTAAGAAAGATATTTCCCTGTCGCAAATAATCATAAAATGACATGGTAAGTAAAATTACTAATGAGGCTATGCACGGAAAAGCACAGGGGGCTCATTCTGAGTGGAATGGATCAGTGAAAGATTTCTGCAAAAATGATGTCTGAGCTGGTCACACAGGATTTGGGGGACGGGGGCAGGGGGAGGAGGTAATGTTAGTATATCATACTTTAAAGAAAGGGAAAAGCAACAAGGACGAGAAGAAATGGTATAACAGTATAATGTGGAAAGTCGGAGTCAGAACGTGGCAAGACATAAAGCTGGAAGAAGGGGTCTGTAGCACTCAGAGGGTCTGCTACCTTAAGAAATTTGGACTTGAACCTTTGTATGATGGGGATCCATTCAAGGAGTGATGGGGAGCAGCAGCAGCAGATTTATATTTTGGAGAGATCCCTGCAGGAGCTTTGTGAGCATGAATTTGAATAGGATAAGACTGGACGTGGGAATCCAACACAGTGGCTCTTGTGGTAGTCCAGGCAGGAAGCAATGAAGCCTTAACCAGAGCAGTGGCAGTAAGAGTAGAGAGGAAGACACAGTGCTCAGAAATATTTAAAGGATATGGGTTAGCAGGATATGGCATTTAACTTGATGTGGGAGATGAAGGAAGAGAAATCAAGGATGACAATCAAGACAACGCATTTCATAGGTCCTTTTGAAATGCCACAGATAACTTTTTAATGGTCCATCATCCTTTTAATTGCTTTTAATATAAAGTAGAAGTTGCTATCTGTGCTCATCCATCCAATCTTTACTCTTTGATACCATCCTGTACTTTACCTTCAAAACAATTATCAGAATTTATAAGAATTAACACAAAATATACTGATTATGTATTTGTTTGTCTCTTCTATTTATTAGATTATACTGATCAAGATCACTATTTTGTACCTAGTACCTAGCCTGGTACGTAGGTAATTCTCAACAAATATTTGTCGAAGAAAGACGCATTTCTGAAGTTTCGCTCTCTTCTCCCATTCTGCTTGGCTGACCCACTTCCATCAGGCTCCAGCAGTCCTCTAGGCCACACTCAGTGAAGAAGATCCCAAGAGATGCTGCCTGCTCACTGTCACGTTAGCTGTCTTCAGGGACAGCGTTCTCACCAGGGCAGAAATGTTCAATGCGTGAGGTCAGAAGCTATGTTCCAGCATACTATGTGCTCTCTGGTCAAGTCAGCCCTCTCCATCAGGGACAACAAATAAAACACCACTCTGTAAAAACAGGAAGCTTCCGGGGGTCTTGCCCAGTGGCCGAGTGGTTAAGTTCACGCACTCCGCTGCAGGTGGCCCAGTGTTTCGTTGGTTTGAATCCTGGGCGCGGACGTGATACTGCTCATCAAACCACGCTGAGGCAGCGTCCCAAATGCCACAACCAGAAGGACCCACAACGAAGAATATACAACTACGTACCGGGGGGCTTTGAGGAGAAAAAGGAAAAAATAAAAAAATCTTAAAAAAAAAACAAAAAAACAAGAAGTTTCCTCCTTCACCTTCTGAGTCTTGCCAGGGTTTCCCATGTCTCCTTGTATCTCCTTGTTTCGTGGATATTAATTTATTCAAATGGCTTAATCTTCTCTTCTTAAGGCTTTCTTAAGATATCACAGTGGTTGGTCAATTCTCTAAAATTTAACTGTCTCTTAAAGAAAAACTTTTTCCCACTCTCACATTGTAAAATATTGCTTATGGCATGTGCGTGAAGGGGAAAGAGACTGCAGAGTGCCATATTTTTGAAAACATACCCAGGTTTTCCAATGATTTCTTCTACGTTAGTGTATGGAAATTCAAGGAAAAACCTAATGTAGACTAAAGGAAATAAATAGATTTATTTTAATAGAACTAAACAAAAATT